>NC_031975.2:31205915-31378415 GCF_001858045.2 Oreochromis niloticus | reverse complement strand
TTTATGTGAAAATGCTTATCGCGTCCTTTTTTTTTTCTTTTTTTTTTTTGCTTTCTTATGTTATTAAAAACTGGAAATTTTTCAGAATGATGCAACACCACATGAATGTTTCATGTCACTCTTCATCACAGTTTTCAGGACCGCCTTCAGCTGCTAACATGACCCTTGAGTGTGAAGCACTAAATGATGCAAGGCCTGTATTTCCCTAGGAGAAGCAAACATGAGGGCTGGTTTCTGTGTGCAACTTTAAGGAAGCGATCCTTCCTCTGTCATTTCCTATAGTCTGTGTGGTGCCACAATGCAGAGCAGCTACCTAAATCCTGCTCTCACAGAAGTCAATCATGTTGTTTATTGTATTACATCCTCAGTGCGTATGACGCTGGATGCCGTGGCTTCTCTGAAAAAGAAAGCAATCAGTCAGCGAGGTTAGACTCCTTCCTATAAAGTATCTAAATAATGTTTGGCATTAATTTGACAAAATGTTCATTGCAGCAGGCTTCAGTTTACAGTAGGTGCCTCACATCATGTGAATCACACACAGTAAAACACACGTGGTTTTAGTGTTGTAGCTTATACTCAGTATTTTCACTAGACATACCCTTGCTCACCTCAACGCCCAGCTCTGGGGTTGAACTCGGTGAAAGGCAGTGGGCAGGGTATGCTGGGGGTTTTCACTGAGGGATGAGAAGGTCGCTTCCTGGCACCTTTGGGTCAGGGAACAGGTTAGTCAGTGAGTGGGGCAGTGGAGCTGCCTCATCTGGTGACTGCGTTGTTCTTCTGGGAGACTTCAATGCTCACATTGGCAACGAGACCTGGAGGGGCGTGACTGGGAGGAAGGAAAAGTTTTCTGCAAAAGCACAGCGCTTTGGGTGTGTATGTGTTCCAAGACAAGTTTACATCTTAAAAAAAAATTGTGTTGTTTTTTACAATAGTCACAGTGTGTGAAGGCTATGAGGCTGTGGATGCACTGCATCACTCCTAATCAGCACACTCCTCAGCGACAGCAACACTTGTGAGGTGTTGAGACCCCACAAGCAGCTGCTAACAAACAGAAGAAGACAAAGCCATCATCCACCCTACACACCACCCATATCCTGGGGACACAACACCTGCATGTATGAACCTCCGAAGAGTCTCACTCTACTGCTCTATGGACAATCCTACTCTCAGGAAACCTGCTCATGTTGGTCACTTTATTTCACACTGTAAACTGTAAAGCTGCTACATAGGTCATTTTAAACCACTTTAAATCTCAATTGTAAATTTTTAGACTGTTATTAACCCTTTTACCTCAAAGTGTATATATATTTATTCTTCTTATTCTCACTCTTCCTATATTTATTGTTGTTCTTTTGCACTGTATGGAACTGGAGCCTCGTCGTCTCGTCTCTCTATATACTGAACTATATATAGCAGAGATGACAATAAAGTTTAGTTTGACTTTGACTTTGATTATATCATGTATAACACTGTCAGGACACTCGATGGCAGCAGAGATCCCCGTACAGTTTTTTAGTTGGAATAGAGGCAAGAAAAATTTATGCAACAAACTAAAAATGAGCCAGTGTGAACTGTTATCACATCAGTTTGGCACAACAATCCACATTTACTATGAAACATAAACTGAGTATAATTTAATGTCTCAGCATTTTAAGTTGTGTTTTTTTCTAATTAAATTCCAAAGCAGTCATCAGAGCCTCATACTGCATATTTTTTATTTGTGGCCATATGTATAAATCCTCCATGTTTAAAGGACATAAAGGTCCACTTTCATGATTGTTCTAAGTTTCAGCAGTACATCAGATTTTCACATACTGCAGTTCGGTACATGAACACGGAATTTCATGTTCAGGAACATGAACCATCGGATTAAATTAATTTCACGTTGCTACGAGTCTGTGTTGCTATTGAATATCTTAAACTATAAACCAGCACACTTGTCAAACAGACTATGAAATCCAGTTTAAAATAAATGATCAGAGCTGTGGACTGACGATCTCACGCTGTGATCTGTTTTTATGTGATAATTCCAATAAAACAGGATTTCTACTGTGAGTTAGACATGCTGTTCACCAGCCGGCATTATTTTACTTTTTAAAACTCTTCCTTAGGACTTGTAATTTTGGGCTTCATGAGTGTATTTGCCAAGTGAGACACCAGATATCTACTCTGTGACTTCAATAATTGAAAACAGATAAATGTTGAAAAACTGAAGGAGGCTTGGTGCAGTTCGACCTGTGTCCACTGAGTGGCAGCAGAGGACCACCTGCAGACTGTAAAAGCAACAGAAGTCAAAGATTTTATCCAGCTGTCATTTTTCCAAACACACTACAAACTGATTTGAATTGACATGCATCTATAAAGTGCCTGTGATTTTTGTCTCTAAATAAACTACAACTTGTATTTCTCAATTTAATTCTGGCAAAAATAGTAAAGTCTAAAAAAAAGAATAAAATAACATTAAAAAGTGATTAAATATTATTTAAACATTTAGTTAACGACAGTAGCAAAGCAGTGCAGGAGTGCAGCACTGGTGTCAGATTATCTGAACATATACACTATATATGTGCATGCACTACGTTGGTGTTGGAGCTGCTCTGTGTAACATTTAGTTTAGCTTTAGATTCTAGCTGTTAATGAAATGGGACCGAACAGAGCAGCAAACTGAGATTAAACATTCATCTCCATAAAACAAACAGTTCAAAGACCACTGGATGACATCACAGTGGCTTCATCCATCTTTTACATACTAAACCAATTCATATGTGCTGAATTTAAAGTAAGAAATGCACAGAATGAGAAGACCTAAGCAAAACATATAGAGCCTGTACCTACTGACCCTGCAGCGTTTAACCCTTTGCGGTCACACGTGTTATACATCTTTTAGAGTTCAGTTTAACCTTTTTAACAGTTACACATAGGGTTGTTTTTTTGTTCAGCTGACTTCATTGCGTTGGTCCAGTGTCATGTATTTTAATCCATTTATGTGCCAGAACCCAATTTTTCTACCTGTGACTAACTAGTTTATCCAGACTGTTTAAAAGGTGTGTTTCCACTGTCTAGGTCAAGTATCAGCAGCCAGAGCTACTGACATGGCCCTAACTGCTGGTTATTAGGTCAGGGTTAGAGAATATTGATTTGTGTAATGTAATGCAGTATTGCCCCAATTACAAAGACAGATAGCCTTTGTCGGACTCAGCTGGTCTCACTGAGTCTCAGTTCAGTTAAAACACAGCAGGAGGACAAAAGAACAAATAATCAGAGTTGGCGAGAGGGGAGCAAAGGCTGGAGTGAAGAGGAAGAACGAGGAAGGTCATTTTAGGGCAGGAATTACAAAAGAAGAAGAAACGTTTAAAAGAAAAGCTTAGTTGTACGTTATGATGTTAATTTTTGCCCTAACGTTTAGTTTCACTCATTTGAAGTGCCTCAAAACTGCATATATTTTAATGACCAGCAGGGAGCGATTGAAAGTCTTAGAGAAAATGATTCTGCTGCTCCCTTAATTTATAACCTTTGTCAACACTTTGTCTGTACGTTTTTGATCTCAGTCACTAGTTTAAAGTCTTATTGAGTAAAGAAATGATCATTTTGTAAGTTATGGTCTGATTGGAGACAAAAAGGCTGACAACTGGCCAATGTCCATGCAGTGTCCTTTAGTTTCATCTGTGCTCGTCAGTTTCAGCTGCTTTGGTGTTGATGAAATTAACCAACAGGTACATTAGAGGGCCAACAATGAGACAACCCCCGAAACAGGAATGGTTTTACAGGTTGAGGCCACTCACATTTTTTCCAGATATCTGGACCCTACAGAGGTTCCACGGGTAGTTCAAATTCTCCATGATGGCACATGAATACGTGCCATTGCCAGGTTTGCTGTGTCTCCCAACACAGTCTCAGGAGCATGGAGGAGATTCCAGCAGTTACCCCACAAGAGCTGGACAGAGCCGTAGAAGGCCTTACCCCATAAGCAGGACTGGTATATACTTTATACAGGATGAGCATGCCCAGAGCTACAAAAGGAGCTCCAGCAGGCTGCTGGTGTGAATGTCTCTGACCAAACAGTCAGAAGACTTCATGAGGCTGGCCCGAGGGTCCCTGTGCTCTTATGGTCCCTGTGCTCACTTTTTGACACTGTGGAGTCCAACTGGCATTTGCCATAGAATACCAGAATTGGTGCCCTGTTCTTTTCATAGTGACAGCAGGTTCACCCTGAGCACATGTGACAGACTTGAAAGGGTTCAGAGAAGCCATGCCTGTAACATCCTTCAGTATGATAGGCCAGATCTAAATCCAATCGAACACCTCTGGGACTTAAATTTTCAGTTCATCTGTCCAGGAGCTCAGGGATGCCCTGGTCCACATCAGAGATCTCCCTAATGAGACAACATCCCTTGTCTCATTAGGAGCATGCCCCAGCATTGTCAGGTATGCAAACAAACTAGTACTTTTTGGAGTTGCTTCAATGAAATTTCAGCAAAACGAACTAACTTGCTGTTGATTTTTGGGGTGTCTTTGAATTCAGCCCTCTTGATCATTTTAATTTCCATCAAACGATGTGATGTCTTTTAATGCCGAACACGTTACCCAGTCTATTTCAGGAGAGATATCCTGCCTGATTTTTCTCCCATTAAGATTTTTTGAGCTATGTATATTTGCTCGGACTACGCCCTTCTGTCTATTGGGGGCTCAATGCCATTTCTGTCAATGCCATTGGATGGGAGCATCGATAGGCCCGGAGTTTGACTGTAAGTACAGTTTTAATGTCCTTGTTACATAATCAACAGTCAACAGGACAGAAAGCGAACACTACAGTCAGGCAGAGCTAAACATAAAGTGCACCCTCCAATGGTGGTTAGAAAGTAGTCCAAAATACAAAAAAACATGAAAAGTAACAAATCCAACAAGCAGGAAAAACTCAGGGTAAGAACACTGAATCAGGGACAAAGGGAAGACTGAAGCTATGTAAGCACACAGGATGTCTGTAGTTTCTTACTCATCCAGGTCATGGTAGTCTTGAAAAAAGAAAGCAACTGGACTTCTTTAAGTTTGTGAAGATGTTTCAACTCTAACCTAAGATTCTTCTTTGGTTCTAAAAAAAAAGAAAAGGTGGAGAGTCAACTCATTTGTTCTTGTGTGTCTCTTGTCTTTGGTTCTAGACATTTAAGGTTCTTAATTGGTTTTGACTGATGATTGTCTACGTGTTTATGTCTCAGTCTGATGTCTTGCCCCCTTAAATCTAATTCTTATTTCTTATTTAAATTGAATTGGTTCTGAACCAGTATTGGATAAAAAATTCTGATCCTGGACAGTACTTTTAACTATATTTTTATTCTTCAAAATGTCCTTTTGTTTCATTTAAAGGGTCAAACTGCTTCTTTCACTCGTTCAGTAGAAAACATTTTAAAAATGTTTAACTTTTATCCAGCTCCACTTATCATGTGATCCATCCGAATTCTGGCAGAGTGAAGATGAAAAAGTGCTCTGAATGATCGGATGTGTTGACCTCGAGCAGGAAGATAACAGGTGAGTTGAGACTGACGCAAACGGATCTGATTTCCACTTCAGTGTTTGTTCTGGTGAGAGTTTAGATAAAGAGAGTGTGTGTGTGTGTGTGTGTGTGTGTGTGTGTGTGTGTGTGCTGTAACACACATAAAGTTAATATTTAGTGTTGACCGTGAAATGCATCACAAATGTGTCGGAGAGAGAGTGAGAGAGAGAAACCTGGGAGCAGCCAGACTGTGAGCCGGACGCAGCTGCGAGGCACAGATTCGGCTTCATTCAGCACTGACAGCTTTTTGTTTTCATCTTCATCTTCATCACCACCATCAGCCATGTCAGTTCTTCCTCTGCGGGTGAAAATGCTGCGGCAGGTCTGGAGGCTGAAGGGCGTCGTGATCCTCGTCTGCAGCCCGTTCCTCCTGCTGCCGCTCGCCGTCAGCACCACGGTGAGACCGCTTCACAGACCAGTTTAACCCACCAGTTTACTGACAGGTGACCAGTTCACTGTGCACTTTAACTAGTTTTCATGAACAATGACTGGTTAAAGTTACCAGTGAACAAATGTACAGGACCAACTCATTTAACCTGTTAACTGACAAGTAACCAGTTATACTTCCAACTTTACTGAGTACTAGCTGTCCAGAACCATCTCACTGAGAAGTGCTCAGGTTAGTACTAACTGGTCTAAATAACCAGTTTATGGCACAACAAAGAGTCAATGTTGACAGTTCGATAGTATAGAGAACAAACTAGTTGAATTAACCTTCTTATTCAGTACTGAACAGTTCTGCTGATAACATGATGGAGCAGTAACTGGTCTAAATAACCAGTTTACTTAGAAGTAACCAGTTTACTGAGCAGTTTAGCAATGCAACCTAAAAGTCCCACACAGATAACCTCCAACCTATCAGTTTAATATAAGTGATCTAAATATTACATTTGAAGAATGGTGATTAAAATAATTTAATTAATTACATAATTATTATTATTTTCTTTGGTTTTTTATTAAACTGAACACTAACCAGTTCTACTCCATTCTTACCACTACTCTAGCTTCTGCCGAAGTTGCTATTTCTAAACTAGTGCAGCGTAGTTACCAGTTTAATGAGCACTTATTGGTCTAAATATTACCAAGAACAAAAGATCAACCAATCAGTACTCATCTAAGCAATCTGTTTAAATAATCCATATTCTGGAACAATGACCAGTTCAAGTTATTGATTGACCACTCCAAAGAACAAACTAGTTTAGTGAAGCTGTTAATGAGAACCTGCCAGTTCAAACTGAGCAGTAACCAGTATAAATGGCCAGTTTTCTGAGAAATTACCAACTCCAGTTAAGAGTTTACGGAGCAGTTTATTAATTAGTACATGCTAAAAGTTTCAGCGCGACCAGTTTAGTCTAAAGAGATCAAATATCCTGAACAATGACCAGTGAAAGTAACCAGTTTACCAGAACAGAGAAGAAACTGGTTACATTCGCCTGTTTACTGATCAATAACACATCAATAACTGCTGTTTACAAGCGTTTGAGCACCAACCAGTATGAATGGCCAGTTTACTGAGACTGTAATGCAGCAGTGAACCAGTCTAAGTGATGTCATACCTGTGTGTGTTTAAAATGACCAGTTTTCTGAATGACTAGTTAAAGTTAGCAGTTTAGTGAACACCTGCCGTTTAACAGAGTAATCATGACTAAATAACCTCAGAGTGTGAAAGAATCTCTACGATTTAGTCTGACACATTAATCAGCCTTGTGTTTCATCATCATTTTCTACTTTATTTTGATCTCACGTTTACACTACAGTGTCTTTTATTCTTTACTGGGTTTGATTTAGAAACCAAATCTACTCATTAGAGTTCACACAATAGAAACTGAAGACAAAGGAGGTAATGAGTTATAATATAAAAGTGTTCCTAATATTTTGCTCTCCTCGGGTGTGTTATTAACCTTTGAACCTTTTTTCTCATTTATGCCGAGCGTGAGCTCAAAAATAACAAACAGCAGATTTTCTGGAAACACTGAAGTTTTGTAAAAGTTCACAGCACAGGCGTTCCTAATAATCTGCTCCCAGATAAGAACTTGTAAAAGTTTGGAATAACTGCAGCTGTGTGTTTATTTCACAAAGAATAATAATATAACATGTTTTCTATAATATTAAATAACAGAAACAGTTTCTTTGTATTCCTGTTATGGGCGTTGTGAGCTCGATGCTTCGGTGATGAACAACCTGAGCGCTGTGTTGATGAGCAGCTGCTGCTTGTTTGCACAGCAGCTTCTTTCACAGTTTCTTGTCACTGATTGACAAACAGACTACAGACGGTCTGAAAGGTCACGAGACGCTCTCTGAAAACACAATCATTGCTTTAACTATTCGCTCGTACTTCACTGGATTTCCACAAAACTGATAAAAGTTTGGAGCTTTTATTTTATTTTAAATCATTTGAAATAAAGTTACACTGTTGTCTAGGTCACACTCCAAAAATCTCGCATTTTTGTGGAATTTTTTTTCACAGCAGCTCTTCGTCACTCACACAGCACACAGTCCAGCCGGACTTTGCACAGGGCAGCTGGACTGTTGGCAGGTCAAAGGCTGCTTAATGCCCGATGTGATCACGACTAATGCAATCAGATTATTAGAGAGTATAAAATCCCTCCAAAGATTGAATCAGGTTGTATTTATATACTGCTAATGTACAACAATCATGTCAACACACATGATGTTATCAGATAAAGAAATTACAATATCAGACAGACATCCTCTATCAGCGGTACGTGGCAAAGGTGAGGAAGAAGAACTCAGTTTTGACAGGAAGAGACCTCCAGCAGAGCCAAAGCCAGGAGGGCCAGGCGCCTGCTGCAAGTGGAAAAGAGAGAAAAGACGAGAGAGTAGACAAAAGCTAAAGGAGAAAGGCTCAGTGCATCATGGGAAGTTCCCCAACAGCTAATAACAGAATAAATAAGGAAGCGTTCAGAGTCACATGATCACACGACTATAACCTTTATAAAAGTTTGGAGAGTGAATGAATGAGTCAATCACACAAACAAAAAGTCAATGAAAACACAAAGAAGGAAATCTTCAACCAATCAGAGTACGGCCTCACGTCTGAGACTTTAGTCACGTTTCCCAGACTTCCACATTTCCTGGAAATCTCTGCGTTACACACTGTGTTAGTGTGTATTTAACTCTGAGCAGGTTTTGTTGTCTTTCAGTTAATACGAACGGAGACGCCGTGATTTGTTTGGACACAGGGGGTCCTGTCAGCAGACTCCCAGCAGACTCTGGGGCTCTGCAGATAGAAACAAATGCAATCTTTCCCCTCATCGTCACGCACTCTTCACCCGTCTCCTCAGAATTACAAGTTTCCACCAGCTGCGGTGTACAGGGGTGGGCACAGTAACCCTAAGCTGCTCCATCAGTGTGTGAATGTCAGGCAGGAAGCAGTAAAGCATGGGAGAAAGTGCTGATACAGGCAAGCAAGGTGTGGTGGGTATGCAAGAACCAGTCCATTTACAACAGACGTCCAGTTTAGTAAAAAGCTAAACACGAATCGCATAAAACAATAACAACCATTTTCTGCTGCCCTTAAACGTACTGTTACACTGACCAACTGTTTTTAACTCCAATTAAAGTCAGAATCACACAAGATCGAAATGAACATTGAGAAAAATTACAAACCTTAATAAATATGATTAAGTGTTTATAAGATCATAAAACAAAGAATTTTTCAGAAAAACGTTTTTTTTAAAAAACTATAAAAACTCAAATTTCCAAATATTATGAGGCATTTGGAACATTGTATAAACTCATATTTTATTCACAATCAAAGATGGAAAACGTAGCAGACGTTTAAACTTTAAAAGTTTGTGAGAAATATTTTGATGTCAAACACATTAAAAAGACACAAAATGTCTGACAGACGGTCGACGGCTGGAAAAACCCTCGCAATTATGTTCCTGAATATGAAGTGTGAATACTGTGAACAGTCATCATCTGCAATATTATTATTATATCATCATTCAAAGATCAGTGTGGACGTCTGCAACCTTCAGGCAGAAACATGATTCAGAGATTAAACCAGGAACGTCCACACATGCAGGTTGAAGCTTCACCAAAATGCACTTTACATTTAAAACTGCAAATAATAATAATAATAATAATAATAATAATAGGTAGCAGGAGCCACAGCTCCAGATGTTTTGTAGCTGTAATGGCTGATTATCGATGTGTAAAACTGCAGAAAGTGGTGAGCTTCTCTTTATGGAGCGTCACTGTGATTATATTTGTACTGTTTCACACGTAGCTTTGCTTCAGCAGACAGGCTCAGATACAAAAACATCCAAATGTTCAAAGCTTTAAAGTTCACGGTTCTGAAAAGTCAGTCATCATGAAACTGCTGGAAGTGGAAAATCCTGACACGTGTTGGGTTCGGCACCTTAAGACTTCCCAGCAGGAGTCTGGATCAACACATCTCCTCTTCTACAACAACAACTTGTGTTTATACAGTTTTGGGTAACGACAGGGTGGAATGTGAAAACATGCATGAAGTCCAGACTTTAAGAGCATCACAGCTTACATAAATCTGACAGCTTAACAGGCGTGTGATCCTGTTTCAAGAATTAGTTAGACAGAGTTCGATTAGATTAATAGAATAGAATAGAATAGAATAGAATAGAATAGAATAGAATAGAATAGAATAGCCCTTTATTGACACTGACTCTTTGCAGCAGTGTCAGAAACGACTAGAGCAAAACTGTAGATACTAATTTCCGTTACGGTTGTTCCAAAAACAAGCAGAACCTGAAGTGAGGTCACGTTACAGCACACGCTCTATTTTTCCAAAATATTTCAGTGTAAAAAAACAATATTACTATATTACAAACCATTCTTACCTTTATGTTGTTGATAAATGGACCTCAGTAAAGAATAGTAAAGTGCTCTGAGAACTCACATAGAGTAGAACAGCACATTTACCATTTAAGTCTGGGTGTTGGAGAGCCAACCATCCACCCAGACCTCCTCCCTGAAGTAATCTTCTAATGTAACTTTTTACATTAGAAGATTACTGCCATTAAGAACTTATTAAATTTTCTTTCAGTTTTTTAAATTCACAACATGTTTTCTTTGTCTTTAGTGATACTGTTCACGCAGAGTGAAACATTTAGATGAACTAAGGTTTGGGGAGCTGTAGTTTTGGGGGTTTTCTTTAAAGTAAGCTTACACAAATATCATCCTTGCACAGCTCGACATGTGCAGTGAAGCTGGACTGGTTTCTGTTTGCAGCAAACTGCTGGATGAATTTTCTTTTCTCACAACAAAAGACTCAGAAAAATGCGACTAACATTTTAGCAATAAACAGAAAAAAAAAGCTAATGGCAAATACGTGGTCTTAGTGCTAGCACGCTACTGCGTAACACGTTAAACCTGTGAGATCATTCACGTTTACTGCAGCCACTAGAGGGAGCTGTCATTTAACTGTAGACACGTGTCCGGTTGAAGCATCTGTCTGAATTTTTTGTCTTTGTTTAACCATCATTTGTTCTGCAGCAGCTTAATGATAGCCAGAAGAGCGTTAGCGCCCCCTGCTGTTTTATATGAACACTACATTAGTGCAAGGAAACACCCACTCGTTCATATCTTATGGATTTTGTGTTAAAAACTGCAGGTTTCAGGTTACATTTTGACCTGAACTTGTTTTCTGATGTGTGTCTAGGAGGCAGCCTGTGCTTATGTCATAGCCCTCATGGCGGCTTATTGGTGCACAGAGGTGTTGCCACTGGCGGTGACGGCGCTGCTGCCAACCATCCTGTTCCCCGTCCTGGGCATCATGGAGTCCAAAGAAGTAAGACTGTCCACATACACATAGTATACTACATCTGGTACTACAACTCCTTTACATGTACATTTACCCAAAAAATGATACTGAATTATCAAACAGGTTTTTCTTGCACTCCTGTATGCTAACCATTATTCCTCCTTGTTTTTGTCCAGGTGTGTATGCAGTACCTGAAGGACACTAACATGCTGTTTGTCGGGGGCCTGATGGTTGCCGTAGCCGTCGAGCACTGGAACCTCCACAAACGCATCGCGCTCCGGGTGCTGCTGATAGTCGGAGTCCGACCTGCCCTGTGAGTCACCTGAACCTAATTTGGCTCCTACAGGGCTGCAGTGGAAGCCAATCACTTCCTCTGTTTCTCGGGCTTAATCCGATCCCTTCCCCTCACAGGTTGATGCTGGGGTTCATGGGAGTGACGGCCTTCCTGTCCATGTGGATCAGCAACACGGCCACCACCGCCATGATGGTCCCCATCGTCCAGGCCGTCCTGGACCAGCTCCACAGTAACGTAGACCCCGAGCACCCGGCCAAGAGTAAGAACAGGAGTGAGGCACTACCTCAGGAGCATCAGGAGAAAACCATCAGCATCCTTCAAGCTGTTAACCCAAACATCATGGAGATAGGTACGATGTAGGCTTCTGACATGTAGCTACTTTCTATAACCACATGGAAGCGATGCCAGAAAAACATTCCTCTAAGGTACTGGTAAAGTCCTAAAAGTACTGCATTACAAAGATTACAACGAAGACAGTGGAGCAACCTCTCAGATTGGTCTATCACAAACTACATGCTAGCAGTTTTGTGAGAAGGGTTTTAAAGTGGCCTTATTCCGCCTTTCCTTATTTTCTCTCATTTAAAAAAATACTGAGGTAATACAGCTCAACAATATTAGGTGCTGCCCCTCGGCAGGCTTCCAAAAAGTGAGCTGTTAGAGAGGGTGGCCTTAAAGAGAAAGCAGCTTATTTCAGACTTACCATAAACTGATGGGGTGCATGAATGATCAGAATAACTGTCAATCACGAGGAAACTCTGGTCAAGACCCTGAATACAAAGTACAGAATAGGGCCTCTGTCAGGGAAACAGACAGGCTGAGTCTGATAGAGTTTGTTTAAATGAAAGCATTAAAAAAAAGAAAAAGGAAGAAAAGTCACTTTGATATTGATTCGAAAACCCTAAACATGTCGTCAGTAACACTGAACGAGACAGCTTAAATATTCCTCTTTAGTCTGACCCTGAGGTATTAACGTATAGGTTTGTTTTCAGGTCTGAATCAATCAACCCAACCTCAAGGCAACTCAGAGAAAACCAGCAACCTACAAGGCAACGTGTTGCCTGAGCATAAAGGGGTGTCACAGGGTCAGATGGACACAAAGGAGACTGTCAAACCAGCACCACAAGACAAACCTCCATCAGACAGCAGCAGCAGTCCCGGTAAGTCCACAGAGGCAAGGAAAGCTGACATGTTGGTGAAACAGATAGATGAGCACATACAGAGATCACCTGGAAGAAAAAGCTGTAATCAAACTCTTTTGTCTCTGAGATAAGTGAGTCACAACCTTTGGACCAAGTGTCTAAATGGCTGATGTAGCCTGAGGGAGGAATGGTTTTTCTGCCACTGTTAAAGAATCTAAATGAGTCCAAATCAGAAATAAAGAGTCAAATATAAAGCGTGGACACTGTGAATACATTAAGATAAGTGTGAGCCTTAGCTCAGTAGCTGTTGTGGGTAATAGGTTCATTGGTTAACGCTGTAAACTGTTTTCAGTGGTCGTGACCGTGGAGAGCAACTTCTGTCAGATGGAGCTGGAGGAGCTGAGTGACGTGGAGGAGGAGACGAGAAGGATGAGTAAAGGCCTCCTACTGTCAGTCTGCTACGCCGCCAGCATCGGAGGCATCGCTACCCTGACAGGAACCGGGCCGAACCTGGTCCTCATCGGACAGATGAGCCAGTACGAACTCAGTAACGGCACCAAAATCATGTGACCACAAGTCCTGTAAGGCCTGACTTTCAACTTCCTGTTTCTTCCTCGCAGGCTCTTCCCTCAGAATGGTGACGTGATCAACTTTGCATCCTGGTTTGCCTTTGCCTTCCCCACCATGGTGCTGACGCTGACCCTGGCCTGGTTCTGGCTGCAGTTTCTCTACGTGGGCTGCAAGTGAGCCATTTACCAAAACACAACCCCCAACATTACTGTGACGTCTCCCACAGCTCCCACAGCTGCTCTTTACAGTTGCAAACGTGTTTGGGTTTTTTGCTTTTGTGCGTCACAGCCTGAAGAAGACGTGGGGTTGTGGTGCGGTCCAGTCGCAGAAGGAGCGGGCGGCATACGAGGTCATCAGGGATGAGCATTCCCGTCTGGGACCCATGAGCTACGGAGAGTTCAGCGTTCTGGCACTTTTCATCCTCATGGTGGTGCTGTGGTTCACACGAGACCCGCGCTTCATGGACGGCTGGGCGACGTACATGTTCAACTCCAAAGCTGAGTGAGTACCAGCGAAACCTTCATGAGTGCGCGCTGTTGTAGCTGTTGTAGCGGTGCAGAGTGAACCCAAATCAGTCACAGTAATGACCCGTCACATTTTCGTGCGGGGCTCAGAACAGATCTCCATCGCCATCTCGGTCTGAGGGCCCAACAAGCTGGGACCGACAGGTCACTGACACCTGCTCATCCAGCATTACCTGCTCGGCCGGGGTCGGCAAGCTCTCAGCTTTAACATCGCTCGGGGTCGGAGGTTCTGCTGCTAGCGTTGATGTCTGTATGCAGCGTTTTGCAGAGTTAGAGTTATTTTAGCAGCAGGAAGCTGCACCCAGGTGACAAATATCACCCAACAGAATAATATCTGAGTTTCATCAGGTGGAGCTCAGACCTGTTGAACTCTCTGTCGGGACAAATCAGCTGCTCAGATAGTGTCATTAAAAATGCTCCAAAAGACCCGATTACGTCCTGGTTTGTTACTTCTTGTTTTATTTCGAAGGTTAGCTCTTTATGTGATTTTTGAAAATGCACTTTTCTTGTTCTGGTTCATGTTTTTAGATGAATCTGCCTCTCCTCATTAACAACTTTCCAAGCTTGTAGTTTATTTATTTATTTATTCTGTTAAATGAAAAATGTAAGAAATTTGGATTTAAGTCTCATTTTCAAACTGAATCTAGATCTTTTGTGAAGCACTGGAATGATCCTTTAAAGGGGGGTTTGGGGGGGTTTTAGCAGAAACTTTCACGTGTTCATCTCTGTTTCTGCATTAATGTGAGATGGAAAAAAAGGGCCTGCCTCGGGGCAAACTCCCAGAACAAACAGGAATCAGAGGCGAGGAACAAACACTGGACGTGCCCTGGGTACAAATGCTGGACTTTAGTGTCACCAGCTGCAGCTTTGACCTGTGTTACACAAATACAGGAGGCATGAACTGAGATCACCTCCACACCTGACACTGGGCCTAGTTAGAGTCAGACTTTTCTTTTATTTAAAAATTATTATCTCAGTTTTTATTTTTCAATCCTTTCAGCAGAATTTGCACAATTAGTTTTTGTGAATTAAATTTTAGTCTATCAGCTGGTGATACTGGACTCACTGGTTTCCAGATTAGGTTAACTATGTATTTAATCCATTAGATGATATTAACAGTTAGAAGATTTGCCATGTAGTTTGTAAATGTGACCCAGTCACGTGCTTTGCTTGCACAAACTCAGCTTCTCCAGGATCGAGGCTCGTCTGCAGGCAGATGTTTCACAGCTGGACTGATTTTCTTCAACTTCAAACGTAACAATGTCTGAACTGTTCAGGTTTCGGTTCTTTGCCCCTGCAGCTGTGACTCTCTGACACCTGCACAGTGGTTTTAGCGACTTCGTGGGGCGATCGTGGCTCAAGAGTTGGGAGTTCGTCTTGTAATCGGAAGGTTACCGGTTCGAGCCCCGGCTTGGACAGTCTCGGTCATTGTGTCCTTGGGCAAGACACTTCACCCGTTGCCTACTGGTGGTGGTCAGAGGGCCTGGTGGCGCCAGTGTCCGGCAGCCTCGCCTCTGTCAGTGCGCCCCAGGGCGGCTGTGGCTACAATGTAGCTTGCCATCACCAGTGTGTGAATGGGTGGATGACTGGATGTGTAAAGTGCTTTGGGGTCCTTAGGGACTAGTAAAAGCGCTATACAAATACAGGCCATTTACTTCCGGGTTATGCTTGCTGCAAGATCCTTTTGTACCACAGACTGTATGTAAAAGATGGACTTAACGTCTCTGTCCTGCTCGGCAGCAGGAAATGTGTGAGCCGGTCGTGTTGTTGCACTTTGCTGAGTTTCTGGATTTGAGTCATTCATGAGCAAACTTTCAAAACAAATTCACAGAAACAAAGACTCGATTTCAGACACAGAAGCAGCCTGAGCGTTGTCACATTTGTTTGCTTCACTTCTGCACTAACTGAAATCATATATGTCTGAGTGTATGTGAGTGAGTCACAAACAGGAGCTCATAAATAAAGGCAAACGCTGCCTAAAGAAGCTGAGGCTGTCTGCCTGACTCCTGCTCATAGAGGAAGATTTTAATCTGTAAAATGATGTTTTGTAACTCTGAGACGTTAAAGTTGACTTTAAACCGCCACCAACAGCTAAATACACATGCGTATTTAACCGTGTGGGAAATTGGCAACACATGACATGACCTCCAGTCCCGGCCCCGCCCCCTCACCTATCACCTGCTTACCTTCCCGTTCATTCATAAACTCCCGGCAGGGTCACATGACCAGCGGGAGTAGCGCAGACGTCACGCATCGACCTGTTTGTTTCTGCGCTCGTACCTGTCATGTTGTTGTTAAGGCCGAGACTGGAAATAAAAAAATACTCAGTTTCTGAGAAAAAGAAGAAAAATGTGAATTTTATCACGTAAACAGAAACATTTACAACATCAAATTCAAAAACAGAAGCACTGAAAAGTTCATTCATCTTTCTTTTAATCAGTTTGACCAAGATCTAGGACAGTTTTTGTTTTTTGAACATTTTAATCTTTAAGATAAGATAAGATGACCTTTATTAGTCCCACAGGTGGGAAATTTGTTTTGTTACAGCAAAGTGCAAAGTTATGTAGCAGAAATTAGAAAACACTGGGAAGCAATAAAATAAAATAAAATACCATATACAATAGAATAAAATGGAAATACAAATACGATATACAACTGAATTCACATTTTAGTCTCATCAGAGCGTTTTTCTCTTTGGAGAATGAATGTGGAGAGAAAGTCTCGAAGAAGCTTCCAGAAACAGTAAAAACTGCATCAAATATTCAGTGAACTCGTGTTTTTCTGTGAACAGTATGTTGCCTCAGGTTCAGAGCTTCATCATAAAACACGTTAAAATGAACAAAAACAGCTGATGTCAGATGTTTGCCCTCAGTGGACCGATTCTTTAAGGCTTTGTTGGAAAGCTTTTTCAGACTTTATCAGACCAATAACACGATTGTTCTCAGAGAAGTCACAGTTCTGGATGTTACTGAGCATCAGTTTGCAGGTTGTTGATGAAGCTAAGGAGCATTAGCCTTCAACCTTTCATCAAAGATGAAAAATATCAATATGCTCCAAAAAAACCTGGAAGTCAGCAGGTCTGTGTCCACCAATGAAGGCTGCAGGAAAAGCTCATTATTATTTTTATTATTGTCATTTTTTCTTAGAAATTAGGATTTTTTTAACTCCCTCTTCCTTCTTAAGTGAAAATCCTTCAGCTGTCATTGACTCTGTTCACTTCCCGTCACACGGTCTAATATCGACCGCTGAGTTCGTGAGAAGGAATTTCACCACAGCCGGAGGTTTGGTATTTGCACACACTCAGTGACCATTCAACCACTGGGTTTATGTTTCTACATCCACCTCCTGTGAGCTTTGTACTTTTTGACCTTTTAGGCCTTTCAGTTATTTGAAATATTGATTTGGAGACAGGAAGCAGGCCGTGCCCTGTGCCTGGTAACAGCGTCTCTGTGTGGAAGCAGTCAGAGCAGAACAGCAAAGAGCTGCAGGCAGACTGTGAAAGATTGTCTGTGGGTATCTGTAGACTGAAATCTGAAACAGCTGCTTTAAATGGGCTCTCGGTGGAGAATCTCTGTTTTTACTGAAGGAAAATTCCTTTTTTGCTGCACAGTCGTTGATGATGTAGTTCACCTTAGATATTTTCCAGATGTGTTTAACTCTGGCCAGCTAGTAGGAAGTGATGCATCAATCTGAATGAAATCCTTTTCGGCTGCTTTGAACAGTAATTGCTGCTCGTGGCATCGACAAGGTTGCAGAAAATTCATTTGAGGTGAATGTTGCTGTCAGGGCGTGACATCAGCTGAGATCTGAGGGCGATTGCACGTCAACTGTAAGCCTGTGTAATCAGGAAACATTTCATAATCGTCTGTTTGCACAAACTAAAGGTCCAAGGTAACCAAAACTAGACCCCCCCCCCCCCCCCCCTTCAACACCAGGTCAGGTGAAACAGAAACAGAACTGAATTTAAAGTATTGTTTATAAGTTATTAAATGAGCTGGACCCTGAACACACAGCTGGGATGTTTAATGAATACAACCCTGGTGAATCTTTACGGAGTGAAACTAAACAGAGGGATCAGGCATTCACCTGCTACGCTGTCACATCTTCTCCGACCTCGGCAGATTTGAAAAAGAAGCTGAACAGTGTTGATCTTTCAAAGCCCCGTGACTGACTGTAATGTTTGGAAGGTGCTAGAAAAATGAACTTTCCTTTCCTTTAAGTCTTTAAAGTTTGATGTTGCAGATTCAGGAGGAACCTGCAGCTTCAGTCACAGGAAGCAGCAGGTTCCCCGGAGGCTCCGAGTTTTGTTATTCCTGTTACAGAGAACCTTATCTGCACTTTGACCGTGACACTGGGTAATGAGTCAGTGAATAAGCATAACCATTTTGCAAAAGCTGCCATGGTGATTGCCAGATAACTATACAGCCATCAGAATTCCAGATGGTTGAGACAACATAACTCATTAATACTGTAATCTTCCTGAACCACCTGTGGTCTTTGGAAGTGACAGTATTTAGTTCATTGTTTGATGCTGAGTGGATGACAGTAGATCTAGCACTGAGCTCTCTCTGTGTGTCTGCAGGTTCGTCACAGATGCAACCGTTGCCTTGTTTGTTGCTGTTTTGTTGTTCGTTCTTCCCTCCGAGCCGCCGCGATACCTCTGCTTCTGGAGGCGCTCTGACACAGGTACCACAAAAACACAACATGTGGATGAGACACAAAGGCAATTTCTATTTGTGATTCAAATGGTTTTGTTTGATCCAATCAGAGTCTCGGGTCTCTCAAGGCCCCGCCCCTTCTCTGCTCACCTGGCAGGTGACTCAGAAGAAGATGCCCTGGAATATCGTCCTGCTGCTGGGAGGCGGCTTTGCTTTGGCCAAAGGCAGTGAGGTAAAACCTTTGATTTTATTTATAAAAAGTAGATCTGTCAGCGTTAATCTCGTTAAAATGATGTTAACGCCATAACCGCATTAACGCGCCAAATCTCTGTTAGCAAGTTAACGCGGATCGCCCCGTGCAAAGGCTGCACGGCGTCAACACGTCATTGTGGCTAGCTCGTTAACACCTTAACAACGTACAGCCCCTCGCACGGGCGATCCGCGTTAACTCGCTAACAGAGATTTGGCGCGTTAATGCGGTTATGGCGTTAACATCATTTTAACGAGATTAACGCTGACAGCACTAATAAAAAGAATAAATGAGGACCAAGATGACAAATCACTAGATACCAAGTCCACCACGAGGTTTCTTTTATTACGTCAGCCTTGATTTTTAGTTACAGTTCAAAGACATTTACAGGTTAGATCTGTGGCGGCCTTCTGTTAAATTCTTTTATGCAACCTTAGTTTTGATATTTGTAGAAGGAATAAACTAAAAATACACTTTGATAGCCAAGAGAATAACACAACTAAGACTTTGTGAGTAAATGAAAACGAAACGACTCTTCTGCTCTGTATGGGCACAGTGCAGATGGTTTAATGAGATTAAGTAAATCTTATATAATATGGAAAAGTAAAGACACCAGATCGAGTTTTCATTAATAGTAAAGAGAAACCTTTGCTTTCAGACTCAGACTGAAGTCCTGCTTTTTCTTGTCGGTTTTTCAGGAGTCTGGTTTGTCACGTTGGCTCGGTGATCAGATGACGCCGCTCCACTCAGTCCCTCCGTGGGCCATCGCCATCATCCTCTGCCTGCTCGTTGCCACCTTCACTGAATGTGCAAGCAACGTTGCAACAGCAACTCTCTTCCTGCCCATCCTGGCTTCCATGGTACCAAAAACACAGGCAACACAGACTGTATTTGTACATATGCATAGTGTGATGTAACAGTTCATTATCATCAGCATACAGTAGAAGTACAAGCTGCTGCACTTCCTACAGATGTTTCATATCATAAGGTGACAGAGAACAGAAGGAGCTTCACCCTTTGAGCCACTGACAGACGTTTATTATGATACATCTGAACAGGAAGTGTTGAAATGTAACAGGAAAAAAAGCCATTGAAGCCAGTTTATCGGTAAAGTTGATGACTCTGTTGTCCTTTTCCTGACCCAGTCCCAGTCCATCAGCTTGAACCCTCTGTACGTGATGATCCCCTGCACCCTCAGCGCCTCCTTCGCCTTCATGCTGCCGGTGGCCACCCCACCTAATGCCATTGTGTTTTCCTCCGGTTTCCTCAAAGTGTCCGACATGGTGAGTTCTTCATTTCTTCCAGTTGGAAAGAAATAATCATTCTGATTCATTCTGTCATCATAGCCTCCTCTTCCTCTGCCACTGTGCCCCCTACAGGCTAAAACAGGTGTGGTGATGAACATCATCGGCATCGGCTGCATCAGTCTGGCCATCAACAGCTGGGGTCGGGTCCTGTTTTCTCTGGACACTTTCCCCTCATGGGCCAACGTCACTGCACCCGTATAGGAGCAACATCCTCCCACATCTTTATTTATGCACATAAAAACTTTTTCAGGTTTGATCTTTCAGCTCCAGCATCTGGGCATTTCCCTGCAAGGAGTTTGTTTTTTATATTCGTGCTGCAGCACTTTCTGAGCCACCAGAAACATCATCTTGATTTTGTTGTTTGTGTCATTGTGCATGTGCACGTTCTAGTAAACTGTCTACAGAGTAGCATTAATGGCAATTAATGGACTCCCACATACAAGGAATATAGTCTACGTTACCTTTGGTGGATTGAAAAACTAGATCTACCTTTATATGTTTGTACATGATGGTGTTAAATAAATACACACAAACTGAGGTTACAGTTTAACATAGAGTGCAGGTTTTAGTATTTGTTCATAGTGTCTTTAAAGCAATCTTAGTGCCAAACAACAACAGCTTCATGCACAATTCCAAGTCCACAAGTTTTAAATGGATTCTTAAAATGAGCTGGACTGTGGACTCTAACTACAAACATTCAAATTCTTGTTGCCCCTTTAATTATAAAAAAAAGAACTATTGAATGACATTGATGAACATTTAACAGCTGAAAGAAACCTGAAATTAAAAAAAACATCACAGGCTTTTAATTTGAAACATCTTCAGAAAGCTGTACTGTCAGGAGTGTAATATTATTTTTTTAAAGGCATCAAAAAAGATGAAGAAGCTGAGAAGGATGAAGGATGAAAGCACATTGTGAGTAAACCATGGAAACACGGAGAAAGTTTAACAGAGGGTGAAAACAGGACCTAAACAAGATGATTATAAAACACTTAATAAAGTGTTGTCTGTAATAACAATGTCATATAAAATTGTTCTTTTTGTTTGAAGTAAAATAAGAAAAACTGCTGCTCCTGATATTTATCTGCTCATCATAAATGTGTGAAACTGCTTGTTAGCAGGTGTGCCACAGGGCTCTGTTTCAGTTTATGTTAATGAGATTGTTTCTTCTGCAGAGGATACTGTATTATAATTTTCTTCCTGATTGCTGTGAAGTTTTTTTCTTTGTGATTATTTCGCTGTTCTGTGTTTTTTATTTGGAGGACTGACTCTAGAAGAGCTGCAGCAAAACTTTACTGACTGGGAAAATTCCCAATGAAGAAACCACTATTTTCCCTGTGAACTGGAATTATTTTAGCGTAATTAGTAAATATGCTTCACATTTTATATGGTTTATATTTAAACATAATAACACAGTTTTTATGCGAGCTGATGAGTGTGTTCTGTACATATGTGATGTTTTGTACCATCTTGTTAACAGTTTTATTTCATATTAATAAAGATCGATCTTTAAATGCACTTTTTGTAAATTCTGCTGGGTTTTTTTAAACGAACATCTTCCAAAGTGAACTAAAGTTTGAACAGAAACAAACAGAAGCTTGGATTTTATGTCAAAAACATCTAAGTTTTATATTGAAGTGATATCAGCTGAAGTTCAGCTGATGCCAGGCTGCACTTTCATGCCGTTTGTACCAAAAAATGGTGCAGTGCATCGATGTGGCTGAAGAGCAGGACACTGACATTGAGGATAAGACTAAAAAGAAGAATTTTAAATTAAAACAACACACATCCAGGTGAAACTCTGCCCCCCAGTGGTCAAACTTTTAGCTGCAACTTTTATCTGGGGGAGGAAAAATGTGATTTGGACAAAATGATTTACTTAGATAATTAAATGATTCTTTTGCCACTTCAAATGTCCACTAAACATTAAATTAGCAGTGTCCAATATTAGTGGGCATGCTTTTCACTCTGCACTTGCTTTGAAAGCAGTGACAGGGTCTAGTCTAGGACGTCACTCTTGTTGTCACTCTTGTTGTCACTCTTGTTGTCACTCTTATTGGTTTTGGCAGAACCTCTCAGCTCAGCTATGTTGGCTGCAGAGATTGAGTGACTGCCAGGTGCAGCTCTCTACATAGATGCTTTATCAGGTTCATGTCCAGTCTCTGGCTGGGCCAGTCCAAGCCTTCCTGTGTTCATGATGATGTGCTTTGGGGTATTGTCCTACTGAATGATCCTGCTCTGCGTTTGTTTTTCGCTCTATGTTAAAATACAACATCCCCACATCCCTGCAGTCGGTGCCTGTATTCTTCCACTCATATCACTGTGTGTTGTGTCACAATATTTGAACTTTGGTTTCATCAGACTGGAAGATTTTGGTGCTGACGGTCTGATAAGCATTCGGGTAACTTTCTGCAAACTTCCAGCAGACTTTTATATATCTTTGAGCACCAAACCTGGAGATTCTGCAGGGGTGAAAAGCATTCGGGTAACTTTCTGCAAACTTCCAGCAGACTTTTATATATCTTTGAGCACCAAACCTGGAGATTCTGCAGGGGTGAAAATTAGACTCTGCGTGTGACGGTTTACACAAGGACAACATCCAACATATTTTAGAGGGTAAACAGGAGAGAACCTTTACACTGACAAAGACATATACAGCCAATATGTGTTCAAACTGAAGAAAGCTGTGCTTTGTTTTTTATACTAATACAAAATCTAAAAAGAAAGGTTCTTAGTTTTGTGTATAAGTAGCAAAATGTTTTGAAGGATTGTATAGAACAGAGGTCACCTGTGACCTGAAATAGTACATGATCACAGTCACAGTATTAGCACATTAGTTGGTTTTCTCATCATCTGACTGCACCCTGATCAGTATAGTAAGTACATCTTCAGTGCTTTTCTGTGCATGAAAAAATTGTTACTATTATTATTATTATTATTATTATTATTATTATTATTATTATTATTATTAGTTATCCTGTGAATATTGCGCTCACATAAATTATTATTATTATTACATAAGTGTAATCAAGTTATTTGTGGTAGTTTGAAGGAGCTTTTTTCTTGTCGTCTGTTGCCTCCCTCTGGCGGCCAAACAACGAACAGCAGGCGGCGTAAAGCGACGTAGATGTCGCGAAGACGGCGGAAGTTTTACGTCATTTAGTCTGCACACGTTTGATAGCAGCGATTAAACCTGAAAAGAGCAAAACCCGGCTTTCTTTTCTTATTTTTGCCTTTTAAACATTTTTAGACAGTTTATCTGACATTTAAGTCCTTCATCTACTTACTGGTGCCTTCAGGCTGTAGCCATGGAAACAGGTTTGTAGCAGATTGTTTGATCAATGCTAATCTGCTAGGCTAATATTTCCTGCAAGACAAAACACCAATAAATCCGTAAGTTTTACTTTGTTGGCTTTAAAAGCCTGTCTGTGAGCAGCTGATGGTATTTAGATGTGCTCTATCTTGTTTTTCTACTTTGACAACGAGGCTTTTCCCAAACCGACAAAGCGGCGTTAAATTGTCACTTTTTTAATGGAGTCTGGCGGCGCTGGGATTACTGGTTTTATTTAAGGGAGTTAAAGGGAGCAAAGGTTTGGTTGTTTTTAAATGTGGTTCAATGTGTTGTTAAATACGTTGGTATACTCATGATTAGCTTTAAGTCAGGCTGCAAAGTGTCGGTCTTTTCTGTCCTGTTCACTACGTCGCAAGAAATTATTCAGATTAAGAACAAACTTGATTTATCAGCTTAAGTGAGTGTGTTTGAAGATAACCGGGAATGGACTCTGAAGACTGTACTCTGAGACTCGCGCTTTAATTCGGCTCTCAATAATTCACCGTTACATTAAATTTAATTTCCAAACTGCCTGTTTAAAGTTTTCAGGGTGGATTAAAACAATGTGTCTTTAAATTGCTATTTTTTCTAATGGAGTCTGGTATAAAAACATGCTTTCTCATGGCTGTGTTATGTTGGCGTGTGTGTAGTGTGAATTGAATCCTTTGGGACATTATTACTGTAATTAAACACGTGTGCTCCTGATGATCTCAAGATAATCGGTGTTGTTGGGTTTGAATGTCGTGTTACTGATTAACTCGTGTGCTTCCCGGTGCAGAGGAGCAGGCCAGGAACCGTTTCCAGTTGGAGCTTGAGTTCGTCCAGTGTTTGGCGAATCCCAACTACCTGAACTGTGAGTGATGCTGTGATCAGAAACTCTCGCAGCTTCACGTTTGCCAGAGTTTGACGGAGATTTTGTGTGTTTGTGTTTCCAGTTCTGGCTCAGAGAGGCATCCTGAGGGACAGATCCTTCATCAACTACCTGAAGTACCTGCTGTACTGGAAGGAGCCCGAGTACGCCAAGTTCCTCAAGTACGGCGACATGTTTGATTCTTGGTTTAGACAATTTTCTGTGTGAGAGTAAAGTTGTGATGTTTGTCAACCTTCTGTCAGCTGACCTCTGCTCTGTGACTCCGCCCACTGCAGGTACCCCCACTGCCTGCACATGCTGGAGCTGCTGCAGTACGAGCACTTCAGGAAGGAGCTGGTGAACGCTCAGTGCGCCAAGTTCATTGACGAACAGCAGCTGCTGCACTGGCAGCACTACTCACGCAAACGCATGCGGCTGCAGCAGGCACTCGCCGAGCAGACGCAAGCGCAGCCGCAGACGGCCCCGCCGCACGGCAACGCCGCCGCAAAGTGACGACGGAGTTGGAGCGCTGCTGGGATGCCAAGGTTATTTCTCCATTCACATGAACATTAAAGACTGCAGGGGAGGAACTGAGGTGGGAGCTGATCAGCTGATGGGAAGCATCAGCTTTGACCTTCCTGTTGCAATTTTCAAGTTAAAATTTCTCCTGGATTTATGGATGTGGCTATTTCCTGGAACTTGTCAGTCCAATGGTCTCAGCAGGAAGAGACCGAAACAGATAAGACAGCAGAGGTTATAATTTAAAGTGCTGCTGCTCAGTCAGGTCCTACCAGCTGCAGAGTGAGCTCCTGCCTGATGGGGCATGTTTTTACCTGCGGCGATCACCTGAGTGTCCAGTTGAGGGAGAGGGGTGTGGTTGGACCTTTTTTTCATCCTTTGTTCTAATAAAATGTTTGAAATGTGAAGAGTTTGTTTCTGTTTGCGTGTTGATGAAACCAATAAAGTTATGCAGGCTTCCTTTGTGTTAGTCAGCTCAATAACAACAATGACCTCCTACATCCTTTTCCTAACCTCTTTTCCTTGACCTGAAATATCCTGATGTGAAGGAAAGGTGGGAGGAGACTCTTAGAGGAGGTGGTCTGATGCAGGTCACATGAAGAAGATCTCGCTTCATCACAAAGAGAATTCTATCACGGCCAGTAAAATAAAATAAATCGGATTTTCTTTGCTTTTCTTTTTTCTGTCAGAGCAAAGGTTCACTCCATCATCACTTCTACAGCAGAGCATTAAACAGTGATTCAGTGAGGGTGGCTCATGATGTACATTTTAAAAGGAAACGCAATCCTTCTATTTTTAGATCCAATTTAAAAATTGAACTATTAAAAACAGATCCTGTGGAAAAGAGCAGAGCAACAAGACAAAGCAAAGCATCCCCAGGCTGCAGAGCCTTGAGCACAAGCGACAGACAACGACACAACAGACAAAGAGAGAGAGCCCTCCTGGACCCTCTGTTTATTGGGTGTGTTGTTACCTGCTGCTCTCAGCACACCTGTAAAAGTTTAAGAGCTCTGTTTATGACAGATGAAGGACCGAGGATTAAACGTGCAGCGAGCAGTGCAAACACCATTCACAGAGGTCAGCTGACTGATAAAGCAAACAAACAAATTTTATTATGAAATTCACTTAAAAAGAAAGCCGGACATATAGTTTTAGTCATTTTTGTTAAATACTGACACGCCAAGCAGCCGTAATAGAAAAGCTAAAACCTAAACTAATATCAAACCCAGTTTCCAAATACACATCTGAGTTAAGTAAATCCACTCAGGAAACTAAATGAAGCTAAAATGTATTGAAAATAAAATAAAGTGTTATTTTTTCCGTTTTCTCACGCAAAACGTCATTAACTGGTCACTCTTGGCCTCCCTCCTCTCACATGTGCCTGGATAAAGGATTTCCTCACAAACCGGCCCCAGACTGTAAGACTCCGCCCTCATCTCTCCTCCACTCGCACACTGAGCACCGGCTCCCACAGGGCTGTGTGCTGAGCCCCCTCCTGTATTCTCTCTACACCCACGACTGCAGCTCAACCCACAACAACAATCTCATCATCAAGTTTGCTGATGACATCACAGTAGTCGGACTCATCTCAAAGGGAGACGAGGCAGAGTACAGAGAGGAAGTCCTGAAGCAGCCTGGTGTTCAGAAAACAACCTGGCACTGAACACCAAGAAAACCAAAGAGCTCATTGTTGACTTCAGGAGACACAACACCGACTTGGCCCCCCTCTACATCAACGGGGAGTGTGTGGAGAGGGTCCACACCTTCCAGTTCCTTGGTGTCCTCATCTCTGCTGACATCTCCTGGACAGAAAACATCTCAGCGGTCGTCAAGAAGGCCCAACAGCGGCTGCACTTCCTGAGAGTCCTCAGGAAGTATAAGCTGAACTCCAACCTGCTGCTGACCTTCTACCGCTCGTCCATTGAGAGCCTGCTAACCTACTGCATCACGGTATGGTACGGCAGCTGCACCAAGGCGGATAGAGTGAGGCTTCAGAGTGTGGTCAAGACAGCACAAAAGATCATCGGCTGCCCTCTCCCCTCCCTGGTGGACATTTATTCCTCCCGCTGCCTCAGCAGAGCAGCAAACATTATCAAGGACAGCTCCCACCCTGGCTTCAACATGTTCAGCCTGCTTCCCTCAGGGAAGCGCTACAGGTGCATCAGCACAAAAACCCACAGACTCAAAAACAGTTTCTTCCCTAAAGCCATAACCACCCTGAACTCACACATGCACCGATACCCCCCCCACACACACACACACACACACACACAATTTGTTATTTTTTTCTTCCCATTTCCTCTATGAACCACCACTGTGCAATAACCCAACTGTATATACACGACGCTATTTATTACATATTACTTTTTTAAAACCGGCTTGTATATTTATACATTTTATATATATTTCTCTCTCTCTCTGTTAATACTGTCCATATGTATATAGCGCTGCAGACCTGCCCCCCTCCCCCCCCAGCATGTTTGCACTGAGTAGGAGATGCTCAGTGTCTCATTGTACAACTGTATAGTGACAATAAAGGCATTCTATTCTAGTCTATTCTCTATCTGCTTTTATTGTGAAGGATTCCGGAAGTTACTTTGCTGATGTTAGCGGAAGACCCGGGGCAGTTTTCTCCGTAACACCAGGGCCGTTGCGCGGTAACGGAGCGGTGTTGTGTCGTGAGTCGTGCCTCGGTGCCTGGATGGACGCCCAGCGGTTCAGTTAGCTAACGTTTAAGCGATGCTTTCGCTGATTTCCGCGGACACCGGGACGGGAAACGGCTGAGCGGGACGACGGTAACTCCTCGTTTCTTCATCGTCACTGATCAGTCGGAGTGTTTTGTTTAAAAGTGCCGACTTTAATGTAGAAACGGAGCGATCTACACTGACAGGTAGATTTAAAAAGTTTGTGGCCGCCTGGTGTGGGCATGCGCAGTTTGCAATATTGGGTTGAATAAGTGTGATTTATGAAACTCTGGCTGAGTTAGCTTGTTAGCATTCTGGTAAGAGAGTTGTTCATTTTTGCTCATCTGTGAAGTGTGGAGTGGATCTAATGGCTCAGACTGTAAACTGCCAGCCTGCAGGTCCAAGTCCAGGCTGGGTTAAACTATAAACTGAGTTAGAGTCACAACTTCACCTGTGACCTCACATACCTTTTATTCTTGGAATTCGACAGGGTTCAAAATAATCAGATTATACAGGGCTTCAGATTCACTAGTTTTAACTCCTGCCCCTTTGAGCCAGTTTTCTTCTGATTGGCTGCCCCTCACAAGCATTTAAACAGCAGGTGAGTGGGGCTATTTCACATTAATCAGTTATCACCTAGTCATCCGTCTGTGTAACCTTCTGTGACCTCATAGAACCATAGAAGAGGCAGCCCGAGTCTGTGTGTCAGGCTCACAGGGATCACCTGTGTACACACCGATCTCGGTGCTGTGGCTGTGTTTGATGTGAGCACGTAGCACTGGAACATAGATTTACAACAGGAAATGAGGTGGAGCAGATCAGCACGTACTGTATTCATTAAGCATGTTAATATTTAACCGCACGTTCATTATTAGCTGTTTACTCGCTGTGATAACCAGACCTCATCTCACGCGTGTCTGTCTCTGTGCTCAGTTCGGGTGGAGTCACCAGCACAGACCTGATGTTGCAGCGGGTGGCGGTGGTCGGTGCCGGAGCGGCCGGACTCTGCACGGCCAGGCACATCCTGTCCCGTCCGGGCCACTTTGCTCCTCCAGTGGTGTTCGAGCTCTCTGAAAACGTAGGCGGCACCTGGTGTTATGACGAACGTGTTGGAAAGCTTGATAACGGGCTGCCAGTGCACAGCAGCATGTACAGAGACCTCAGGTAGGCTCACCTGTCTGCACGCCATCGATGAGTTCGCTGCGAGGGCCTGCTCCACGTTTCACTAAAGTAGCTTTGCATAATTTATTTTGTAAAGTCATCCTTAATGCTTCAAACCTGACTCAACTAAAGCCTAAAGCCACAGTTATTTGATTCGGGTCATTTCCTGTGTCTTTGGGGTCATTCTCTCTGCAGTCTCCTACACTGACATGAACACGAGAGAAAGGCTGACCTGCAGTGAAGTTTCCTCTCTGTCCTCACAGTTAATGTTTTCTGATATTCCAACAGGACCAACCTGCCCAAGGAGGTGATGATGTTCCCAGACTTCCCCTTTGACCCCCAGCTGAGCAGCTTCCTGCCCCATCAGGAGGTCCAGAGGTACCTGGAGAGGTACTGCCAGAGCCACGGCATCGAGCCTCACATCCGGGTGAGTCGTCCTGGATTCTTCTGAGTCAGATTTAACATGCTGGCTCTCATAACTCAGTCTGTGATGTCATGTAGGGAATAGTTTTCCCGCAGGGTTCAGGTGGCCGGTTTGTGATACATGTAGACTTTACGATTTAGTTAAAATCTTTATTGATCGCAGCATTTTTTTATTTGATGCCCTTCGAGTGCAGAAAGGAAAATATCGACTCATTAATGTTTTATTCCTTTCTTTGTATTATTGTAGAGTCTTTAAGCACCTGCCTCCAGGTGCTTAATGAAGCACCTGGAGGCAGCTGTTGTTGTGATTTGGCGCTGTATAAATAAAAATTGATTGAATTGAAAAATGAATAATGTCTGCATGTGTAAAAAGTAAGAGTGTGG
Source organism: Oreochromis niloticus (assembly GCF_001858045.2). Taxonomy (NCBI): domain Eukaryota; kingdom Metazoa; phylum Chordata; class Actinopteri; order Cichliformes; family Cichlidae; genus Oreochromis; species Oreochromis niloticus. The sequence continues at coordinate 31,349,005 of NC_031975.2, read as the reverse complement.
AGTTCGTGGGAAAGATCACAGTGGCGACCATTGCGATAAGTCTGAGCCCCAGATGTTGACGAACCAGCAACAGTCTGAAACAAGGTTCCAACCAGCTCGACTGCTTCTTGTATTTAACCAAGAAGGTCTTTGAGGGTAAAATCTGCTTCAACAGAGACCTGATCAGGAATAACAGATCAGGAATAAAAAATTCAGGAATCACAGATCAGGAATAAAAAGTTCAGGAATCACAGATCAGGAATAAAAAGTTCAGGAATCACAGATCAGGAATAAAAAGTTCAGGAATCACAGATCAGAAATCAGACATCAGGAATCACAGATTGGGAATAAAAAGTTCAGGAATCATCGATCAGGAATAAAAAGTTCAGGAATCACAGATCAGGAATAAAAAATTCAGGAATCACAGATCAGGAATAAAATGTTCAGGAATCACAGATCAGGAATCAAACATCAGGAATCACAGATCGGGAATAAAAAATTCAGAAATCACAGATCAGGAATAAAAAGTTCAGGAATCACAGATCAGGAATCAAACATCAGGAATCACAGATCGAGAATAAAAAATTCAGGAATCATCGATCGGGAATCAGACATCATGAATAAAAAGTTCAGGAATCACAGATCGGGAATAAAAAGTTCAGGAATCACAGATCAGGAATCACAGAGTGGGAATAAAAAATTCAGGAATCACAGATCAGGAATAAAAAGTTCAGGAATCACAGATCAGGAATCAGACATCAGGAATCACAGATTGGGAATAAAAAATTCAGGAATCATCGATCGGGAATCAGACATGAGGAATAAGAAGTTCAGGAATCACAGATCTGAAATCAGACATCAGGAATCACAGATTGGGAATAAAAAGTTCAGAAATCACAGATCAGGAATAAAAAGTTCAGGAATCACAGATCAGAAATCAGACATCAGGAATCACAGATTGGGAATAAAAAGTTCAGGAATCATCGATCAGGAATAAAAAGTTCAGGAATCACAGATCAGGAATCAGACATCAGGAATCACAGATCGGGAATAAAAAATTCAGGAATCATCGATCGGGAATCAGACATGAGGAATAAGAAGTTCAGGAATCACAGATCTGAAATAAAAAGTTCAGGAATCACAGATCAGGAATCAGACATCAGGAATAAGAAGTTCAGGAATCACAGATCTGGAATAAAAAGTTCAGGAATCACAGATCAGAATCAGACAAGGAATCACAAATCGGGAATCAGACATCAGGAATAAAAAGTTCAGGAATCACAGATTGGGAATCACGATCAGGAATAAGAAGATTGGGAATCATGGATCAGGAATCACAGATCGGGAATCACAGATGCACTCTGCAGTAGAAGAACTCAGGTTTAAAGTTTCCCAGCTGGATAAAAGAAGCTTTGTTCGTTTGAAGGTTCTTTTTTAACTCCTGGTACCAGAAACACGACCAACAATCCTAACAGCTGTTCATAGGCAATAAAGATAATCAAGGCGATTACCCAGCATGCTTTGGACATGAAAATGTACCAGCAGTGTTGCTTCCTCAGGCTTAATGAAACCTGTTCATAAAGGACACAGTGACGGTCATAAAGCATGGTGTGACACACCGATGTCATGTAAACAATGTTGCCATAATCACAACACAGATTAGATGAGCGTTTCTGAACTGCTAAATTACTCCGGGCCGGATTTCCAAAGAAACTCAAAAAAAAGTTTTCATTTCCTTTTTCTTTATTCATCGTCTCATCTCATTTATCTTGGGAGCAGCAGGCACATGCTGCATTAAATAAACCATAAAACCCAAATAAAGATACAGCAGTTATACAAACACTATGTCACAGCACTAAAAACAAACCCAGACAAAAGGAGTTTCCATCCATCCAATAATAATCCTGACCTGGTTAATGTTACATGGCTGGGTCAGTTTTTCAGAATCAGAAGTGTGATTGTGGTTTGTTGTCCCAAATTTTTTAGTTCTTGTTTATAAAGATGTGACAGTGATCTGATTGGCTGTGACAGGGTGTTAAACATAAGAAAACATCGCTCCATCCAGGAACAGCCTGATGCTTCGTCACTAATATGTCGAAACTGCTCTCTAGTATAAAGCCAATACCTGAGTACCTGCCGCAGGTATGGACACCAGGATGATCAGAGATTTGGAGGCGATTTCAGCTCCGTCAATAAAAAGCTGCTCGGGTTGAATTTTCTAATAGATCTGATTTGTCTCAAACATGATACATTACAAAAGTAAACCTCCCGCGGCGCCACCTTCACTCCTCACTGCAACTCTTTTTGTCAGTTCAACACTGTCGTGGAAAGAGTGAAGCCCGTTGTCGTGATGGCAGAGGGCGAGGTGGAGGAGAGGACGACGTGGGAAGTGACGTCATCTGATTCTTCAGGTCATCAGAAAACGGAGACGTTCGACTCCGTCTTCATCTGCTCGGGGTGAGATCACACACTGCGTTCTGTCTAATGACCAGCAGGGGGCGATGACAAATAAATCTAATAGTGCAGAAATCTATGAATCTGAATCTGTGACCAACACTTTGCCGATGAGTTGATGGTCTCAGACGTAGTTTAAAGTTTCATTAAATCAAATGTGATTTTGATTTTGTAAAATATGGTTCCAGTAGAGTCACAAACGAGGTTAAACGACAGCATTCTCTTTGGCTAATGATCTGTAACACCTGGTCAATGTGTGGCTGCGATTCAACATATTTGCATTCACTAATTATTCCAGAGAGCAACTTTAATACAATGTCTTTGGGTTTTTAAAAAGTCTTTAAATGTTGAGATTTACAAATAAAAGTGTGAGTCTTGTGAAGTCTAAGCTGTTGTGTTTTGGAGAAAGAACAGGATTTTATTGAAAGCAGAAAGTTACAAAATGTGGATTAAAGCTCTTAATTTGAAGGTGAGCATTTTGTTTTGAAATGATTCTGTGGGCTGTATAAAAAAACAAACTCTGGCTGCATGTTTATGTTAAAGAGTGAGGCTGATCTGGTCTCTCAGCTTTACTTCAGAATAAAAGTCTCTGCCCCCTGCTGCCACTTGAGGGCACCAAAGCTCTGAGTTCACCGGCTTCAGCGGCTCTTATTATTTTGACTGTTATTTTTGTCTGTTTTACAGGCACTACTCAGACCCTCACTTCCCACACATACCAGGCATCGAGAACTTTAAAGGTAAAACAAACATTTATGCCTTCATAAAAAAAAACAAAAAAAACAAACAAAGCTTTTACAACAAGCAAGAAATTTTAATGAAAAGTTCCTGATATGTTAGAAATTTATTTTTCTGAGGAGATTGAATGAAAGCAGTGGACTACTGATATCTTCATCAGGTTTATTCTTGTGTTTAAGCCTCAGTAACATCTGTGAACACTCAGTCGTAATTAGCATTAATCTTTTAAAGTGTCAGTTTACTAAATCGAGGTTCGCTGGCGCTAGATTGGATCAGCGGAAGGACTGTGCCGCTTTTCCCTGACCATCAGAAAGTTGCAGAGCTCAGTCCTCTCCTTTCCGTCTGCTGCACACTGAAAGTGTGGACAGTTGTGTGAGTTCACAGCAGGTCGTGATACTTCAAACTGAGCCGCATTGGTGTGAAATTTGGGAATGTTTGTGCGGCTGGTTAGACACACCAGCATTGTTTGTTCTCATTTTGTGCTGAATCCTCACAAAGCGTACCTTGGGGTGTGTTCAGACACCTCTGGGAAGCCTTCGTGTTTCAGTCAGTTGGTAAAATCAGAGGTTTAAGAGGCTTCTGGACACCAAAGAAGTTTGAATGAAAGCTCAATGGGCAGCTCAGCCGAGTCCGGAACCTTTATCCGCCACGTCTCCTTTACAACAGTGGAACAACTGACACAGCTGCACAGTGCATCCCTCCCAATGATCCATTCTAGAACCAGTGTGCCTCTGTGTGCAGGGAAAGTGCTCCACAGTCACTCGTATCGATTCGCGGAGCCGTTCACGGGTCAGTCGGTGGTCGTTCTGGGAGCCAAAGCATCAGGTCTGGATATTTCCCTCGAGCTGGCCAATGTGGGTGCCCAGGTAACAACTAACATCTGCATGCAGATGTATTATTTTTATTATTATGATATTTATTTTATTTTATTTTATTTATTTATTTCTTGCATATTTCAGTTTACATACCAAAAAGCCTGAGTTAAAGAGGAGCTTTTAAACATGCAGAGACAAGCTGGGCACCGGTACCGAAGGTGACCCTCTGATAGGAGGAAGGTGCCAGGTGATAGACAGAGGCTGCATGTTCCCACATTTGTATTAACTTTTTGGCAAAGCCATGGGGAGCCTTTGGTTAGAGACCCGGGCCTGGAGGAAGAGGAGCGAGAGCAGAGACCCATAATTCTGTATTTAAATAAAGAAGTTAACAGCAGGTTACGCTGCATAACGCTGCAGCGAGTGCAGAAAGCGTGTGATGGAGCTTTAGACTCGCAGTAATTTGGGTGTTTTTCTTTCTTCTTCTCTCAGGTGACTCTGAGTCACCGCCGTCCTCGTCTCACATTCCCTCTGCCTGCTGGGATTCAACAGTCCAGCTCAGTAGAGGCCGTCGAGGACGACGGCAGAATTCGCTTCCAGGTGACTGGCCTCAACTGTATTAATCCTCCACTACAGGAAGTCCACCTGATATATTTAAATAAAGTTCGAGCAGACACTCCCTGTGATTGGTTATAAATAAAATTGGATTGGATTGGTTGGTGGTATGTGACGCTGTGATCGGTTCCAGGATGGCTCGGTGACGGAGGCGGACGTGCTGATGTTCTGCACCGGCTATAACTTCAGGTTTAAGTTCTTGGACGCAGCCCAGCTGGGTCTGGACATCCAGGACCAGATGATGTCACCCCTGTACCGCTTCATGGTGCCACCCGCCTTCCCCTCGCTCTTTTTCATCGGCATCTGCAAGATCATCTGCCCCTTCCCCAACTTCAACTGCCAGGTGAGTGGGAGTGTACCCTCATACCCACTATTCTCCACTGCAGCAGTTCCAGTGCAGACTTTCTAAGAAACAGAGCGGACTTACTCGGGTTTGAATGCCGTTTGTTAAGTAGCTTCGGTTGCTAATTTCCTTTTTCTATCGCTGCAGGTCCAGTTCGCCCTGGCCGTGTTGGAGGGCTCGGTCACGTTACCCTCTCGAGTTCAGATGGAGGATGAGGTCCGGCGGGAGCTGCAGGAGAAGCTGGAGCGGGGAGTCCAGCATCGCCACCTGCTGATCTTGGACCAGGATCAGTGGGAGTACTGCAACACACTGGCTCGCTCTGCCGGCTTCCCGCTGCTGCCTCCAGTTGTACGCAGCCTGTACGAGGAGGTGTGGCGACAGCGACAGATTCACCCCAAAAACTACCGGAAGCTCAACTACAGGCTGATCAGCGACTTGCAGTGGGAGCTGATCAATTAATTGGTGAATGGCAGGTGTGCTAAGGAAGCTGAGCCTCTAGCGCCACCTCAGGCTGTACCTGAGAGGCCTGCTCCCTCTGCCCCTCTTCACATTTACTACACTTGCTTAGATTGAGGACTTCCACCCTCATCCATAATTATGCTTTAATAAACTGTTTAGCCAATGAAAATCTTTTATATTTAAACTCCCACTGCAGCTAATAAAGGCTAAAAGACATCAAACCAAAATACATAGAAACTTGACTTAAGCAAAGCACCAGCAAGTTTATAGGATGCACAAATCTCGGATGAGCCCCCAATTTAGCTCAGAACACAAAGAGTCGTCTCAAAAAACACTTTAAAAAATTCAATTCAATTCAATTTTATTTATATAGCACCAAATCACAACAAAAGTTGCTTCAAGGCGCTTTATATTGTACAGTAGATAGCACAATACTCGAATGCTTCAACTTTTGTGCTTACTGTGTGATTAATGTTCTCCCCTGCTAAAGCTGCTGTTAAAAACACACCTCAGAATTTTATTGTTTTAAAAATCCAAACTATTTAACACATAACTGGACTTGTGAAGGCTGCTTTTACTCCCTGTGAGTCAGTGATGTAAACTGGTTGGACTCCAGAGCTGTCACTAATATATCTGACTGGCGTTTATAACAATGGCACTTTGCTTTTAGTTTTAATTACTATTATAGAGGACAGTTAATCCTCACAGTTATCCTGTGAAGAAACAGACACAGAAAGGAAAGTGCTAATTATCTGCAGGTTATAGAGACCTCCAGCACTGAGCTGACACTGATGCTGGTACAGAGATGAGACTCCACACCAGATGAGATCACATCCAGAGTCTGTGCAACGAGGCAAAGTGTTGTTAGATTTCAACTTTGGTAAAAACATCACACTTCACACTGGAGTTGTCCCAATGACACCGACAGGCAGAAAGTGAAGGCACCGCAGTAGGTTTTACCTGACAGACTGAAGGTGTGATTAAAGCGCAGACTTTGAGCTTGAAGCGTTTGAACAGAGGGAGTGCAGCAGGATCGCAGGCCCCGTTTCCTCTTAGGAGCAGTCAGGAGTCGATTCAGCTCATTTTAAATGAACTAATCAATCTGATTCTCAGGCCTTCAGAACTCCTCTCACAGCAGGAATCTAAATGTGTTTGCCCACAGCTGGCAGCAGACAGAGTAGTGAGCTCTACACAGTGACATTATCACTAACTGCACTTTATATGCTGAGATTTTGTTGTGATGGAGGTGTTTTGAAGCGAATGCTGGACGATCGCTGTGCTTTTAATGAGCTGATCACTGCAGCTATGTCCTATGGATCAGGCTGACAGGAACTCTCAAAGTGTACTCAGATTACTGTGAAATCATGGTTCCAGCTCCACAGAGGACCAAGCCTTTTAGATTTGAATCACCTTCTAGCACCACCCTCTGGCTGTGATTAGCAGAGCTGCCTCTAATAAACATTGTACACTCAAATCTACCTCAGTCATTACAATAAACCTTCTTTATTTCAAGGATAAAGACATGCTGTGTCAGAGATTAATAATAACTAATGATTAAATGCAGAGAGGTCTATTATGGTAAATGGACTTGTTCTTATGTAGCGCTTTTCTACTCTTCTGAGCACTCAAAGCGCTTTACACCAGGACATTTTTCTAAGTAACATTCACACACTCATACTCCGATGGATGCATCGGAGAGCAATTTTGGGGTTAGTATCTTGCCCAAGAATATTTGGCATGCAGACTAGGGGAAGCCAGGAATCGAACCACCAACTTTCCGATCAGCAGATGACCTGCTCTACCGCCTGAGCTACTATTAACACATAGTGAGTGAAGAAGAAACACCCAGTGCATCATGGGAATCCCCGGCAGCCTACGTCTATTGCAGCATAACTAAGGGAGGATTCAGGGTCACCTGGTCCAGCCCTAACTATATGCTTTAGCAAAAAGGAAAGTTTGAAGCCTAATCTTGAAAGTAGAGATAGTGTCTGTCTCCCGAATCCAAACTGGAAGCTGGTTCCACAGAAGAGGGGCCTGAAAACTGAAGGCTCTGCCTCCCATTCTACTTTTAAATACTCTAGGAACAACAAGTAGGCCTGCAGTGTGAGAGCGAAGTGCTCTAATAGGGTGATATGGTACTACAAGGTCATTAAGGGGGCCTGGACAAGCACAGAGATGAGTCCACTGTCAGAGGCCATAAGAGGATCATTTGTAACCTTCACTAAAACTGTTTCTGTGCTTTGATAAGCTTTAAGTTTTTCTTTGGTAATTTAGTTAAATGAGTTCCTTAATTTTCTGATTTTTGTTGAAGACCTTGGATGTAGTGAGAGAAGTTATGGGGGCACCGCCTCCATAATAAAATACCTTAATGTTGCATCAGCTCTCGTCTTTAGAGGAAAACTCACCATTTTGTCGTCCATCTCGTCATTTTACTTGTTTGCTTTGTTTTTTTGGTTAGTAAGTAATAAGTGTTCACTGTGTAAAACCTGACCTGTAGTTTATCTTGGTGGGATTGAAATCCGTGTTTGTTTTGTGTTAGCTCACCACACATGCCGTAGTCGTGTTGCAGTTTTGTTTCCTTTCTAATCTTAAGGTTTCTTTCTCTCATGTTTATACAGCACAGCTCCTGTAAATAAAGTTAATGAGTCCACACAGACTGTTTTGTGTGTCTCCGAAATAACTGTCTGCAGTTGGTGTAATATTAATTCTGTCAGATTTCCACTACACAGATATGCCCTACGTGCAACTCAGGAAAGCTCGTCCTGCCAGCATATGCCGAAAAAAGAATGTAATTGTTAGCTCTGAGCAAGCCTGGACAATAAGATGTCATTTCTGGTAAAGACGGCCCATCATATTAGTTAAAAATACACACATATCTATCTATCTATCTATCTATCTACATATATACATATATATGTATATGTGTGTGTGTGTGAGTGTGTGTGTGAGTGTGTGTTGGAACACACTAATCATGGCAGCACAGGAACAAGCTCTAAGACCATAGAGGCTGAGGTCTACCACACCAGGCAAGACCCCAGCTGCAGGCTTCACATAACAGCAGGATGCAAGATGCTAGCAGGCAGGGCACACATGGAACGCCAAGTTGCTGACAGAAACATCTGTGCAGAGTATGGCCTGGAAGTCCCAAGGTCAAAATGGGAGACGCCCCCTATGGTGGTGGAGAATGACCGAGCTAAGATCCTGTGGGACTAGACAGAAGAAGACGGCCGTAGTGATAGACATAGCGGTACCATCCTTAAATTCTTACATAAAAGATAGCTCCCACTTCTTTCTTTTCCTCAAAGATCTCCCACCAGTTGATACAGATATAATATTGTGCACCCTGTATACCAATATTAATCAGGAACAAGGCCTAGAGACCCTGGAACATTTCCTTGATACCAGGTCTACGAAATTACCATCTAGTTCCTTTCTAACTAAGCTGGCTGCTTTTGTCCTACAGAGGATTTATTTCTTTTTCAACAACACACCATACCTTCAGATCTCTGGCACTGCAATGTGAACCAAAATGGCCCCCAGTTTTGCCTGCTTTTTTGTTGGTCGCCTGGAAGAACAAATTTTATATAATCACCAAAACAGCCCTTACTTTCCATTCATTATGTCTTGGAAACGGTATATAGATTATATGTTTTTACTCTGGAAAGGACCAGTCTCTATATTACTAGAGTTTGTAGAATTCCTGAATGGACATTTTGCAGGCTTTTGTTTTACCCTAAATTAAAGCAATGAAGAAATTCACTTTCTGGACATAAAAGTAACCACAAAAGCCAGATCTCTGTCCACCTCTTTGTATTCGAAACCCATTGATCGAAATACATTACTTCATGCTGCAAGTTTCCATCCGAACCGCCTCAAAAAAGCCTCCCCTGTAAGCCAATTGATCAGACTCAAACATATCTGTGAAATTCCAGAGAAATACAATGAGAGCAAAGAAGAGATGCTGAACAAATTTAAAGAAAGGGATTACAAAGAGTTAAGATCTGCAGAACAGAAGGGGAATTCAGTAAGGAGGGAAACTAGAAACTAAGAAATCTCCAAAACTTAAACCTAACCCATGTCTTTTGTACAACCTTCACACCAAAAACCAGGAACATTAAAGAAATCATTTTAAAACACTGGTATATCCTTCAAAATGACCCAAACTTATTGGGGACCTTCAAAGAACCCCCAATGATAACCTATAGGAGAGAAAAACTGTTAGAGATCGGCTTGTTAGAGCTTCCCAGGACCCTAATATGCCAGATAAAACCCTGGTAATTCATAACCTACAAGGTAATTTTAAATGTGGGTCATCCATAAATGCGTTTTCATTTGAAAACGCATCATTTTCTCTCTGTTTTGGCCTCCCATCCACACTGAGACGGCGTTTCTCTCAAGGAAAACGCATACATTTGAAAACGGTACTTTTGCGTCGCAATGTGGACAGCGAAAATGGAGACTTTTTGAAAATGATGACAGATTTTGACACATGGAGTCAGTCGGAGGGCATTATACAGCAGTTGTTTTGTTTGCTCTCAGTTTTGACAGCCCTATTAAAAATAATATCAGTTTCTACATGCTCCAGATAGCTTTTCTTCAAATTCTTTAATTCTCACTCGCTTTTGCAACTTTGTGCTTTTGTGTTACTCACAGCAACAACTCCACCTCATTGTTAGTCCATTTAAAAAAACTTGGTGTTTTTCCTCGACATTTTGCCGCAACGTTTCAAAGAGCCGGAAAGTAAATAAACGGCAGTGTGATGGCTGCATTTACAGCCACGCAGTGGTAATATCCACCATATTAGTGTACAGGCTTATAAATAACATTGCATCCACAGTTGTCTTTCTTTAAATATAGGAATTAATTTACAGGATAATAAATAACTGGTTTTGGTTTAGAATTAATTCACATACTTCACATACATGACACTGTAGTCTAAAATAAGTGTGCACATTTTAGTTTACACTGTTATGTATGATTAATCTTTGTTTTCTGAGTTACCTTAGTTGCAGCTGCTCCAGTCCCTTAATTGAGGAGCCAAGAGGTGGAAAAGAGGCGGAGCGAGCCTTGATGGAAGCTGCAAATTGGTTCATTCCATAACTCGGGACCATGGGGGGGAATTGGAGTTCATTATGTTAGTTTCAGTTAGGTTTTGTGTGTTTTACCCCTTTTTGTGTTTTTGTGGTCTGATCAGCCACTATTTAAGTTTCCCCTTTGTCTCGTTTAGTTAGGTCAGTTTGTTTGAGTTATCAGTATGGTTTGTTAACTTTCAGTAGAGTTCTGTTATTTTGACCTCTTTTATGGGCCCAAGATTTTGATTCTTTTTGCATGATTTAACCAATTATGTTTTTGGGTTAAATAAAGAATCCTTTTTTTTTGGACTTTAACCTGTGCCTAAGTTTTCTTCGCTGCTCGGGCCATCACAGGCAGACAGCAATGAGGTAGATTGAATCGTCTTGCGTTTCACGCATGCGCAGTACTGGAACGTAAGCGTTTTCGGCTGTTTGGATGCACAACTCTAGTTTTTGTTTTTGTTTTGTTTTGATGTTTGTTTGTTTGTTTGTTTGTGTTTTGTTTTTGTTTTTTTGCTTTGTGTTATTCTTTGCTTCGAGCCCTGTGTACAGGAGCTGCATGCTAAAAGATCTTTTGTTCAAAGGGTTGGTGTAATAAGCATATGCTTCAGCCAATACCTATTGATTAGCCTTCTCTCGTGTTTCTTGTTTTGTGGTAATCTTTATTCTGTATTCACTGAGATATTTAAATGCTAATCAATAAATCAAAAATATCAAAATAAATCAAACTCTGTGAAAACGACTGAAAACAATGGTGTGTATGCGGAGCGTTTTCAGGCGAAAACGCCATTTTCAAATCTATCCGGGCTAGTGTGGATGTAGCCTCAGAGAGGTTGTTTTCCTTAGCAATGGGCCATCACTCTCCAGCTTCTGCCCCAATTCAAGGATCTGTCCTCGGCCCTGTTCTTTGTACATGCTGCCATTGGGATTAATATTTAAAAAATATAACATTTCGTTTCACTGCTACGCCGATGACATATAAATTTATTTCCCTTTGGCATCAGATGTTTCTACTTCTCTGCCACCCCTATTTAACTGTCTAAATGAGGTCAAAACTTGGCTGTCACATAACTCTCTCACACTGAACGAGGATAAGACAGAAGTTATAGTTTTTGATAGTCACACCCGCTGGAACAACTGATGCCCTAGAGCCCCTTGCTAGCCATCTCTCACTCACTGTTAGAAACCTTGGTGTTTTCCTGGACAGCTCATTCAACCTCGAGAAACAGATCTCCTCTGTGGTAAAAAACAGTTTCTACCAGCTGCATCAGATATCCGAAGCAAAGCCGTACCTCCCTTTGAAGGACCTTGAAAAGCTCATTCACGCTCTTATCACTTTCAAATTAGATTACTTTAATTCCCTCTACTCGGGCCTCCCACCTTCCTCTATTCACCTGCTCCAGTTGCGCATTTCTTAACTGATACTAGAAATGATGCCCACATCACACCAGTTTTAGCCAACCTACATTGGCTCCCTGTTGAATATCGTATCAATTTCAAAATTCTCTTGCTTACCTTTAAAATCTTAAACAATTTGGCTCCCAACTATCTATGCGAACTCCTCCATTTGTATATCCCTAATAAGGCACTTAGATCTTCCAATCAAATGCTCCTGACGCAACCGAGGTCTCGGCTGAAGTCCAGAGGTGATCGGGCCTTTGCTATCGTAGCACCCAGACTCTGGAATAACCTCCCTCCTTATATTCGTTCCTCCGAGTCCATCCAGTCTTTTAAATTGCGACTCAAAACGTATTATTTTAGTCTGGCTTTTGATTCAAACTAGTTTGTTATTTTGTGGCTAGTTATGTTGGTTTTTTTACCCATATTGTTCATATTGTTTCCTGCCCTCCTTTTAACTGTTTCTTTTTTATTCTGGCTTATGCTATTGCTCTGACCGACTGTGAAGCACTTTGGTCAACTTTGTTGTATTATTATGTGCTATAGAAATACATTCTGATTCGATTTGATTTCTTCTGATTTCGGTGATGTAAGGAGGTGTTTGCAGCACTTTTGGAACATGAGTTAAAGATGAACACAGAGAGGGAAACACACTGCCTGGTGTCTGCTACATTCAATCCAGTCTCTGAACTCTGAATAAACCTTTGTTTTTCTGATGGTTGTTTGAGGTTAACATTTGTTTAACAGCAAAAACATAATTGTTTGATTATGATCACATGTTTTGCAGACATGTGTTCCTGTGCACCGACACCATTCTGTCACCAGTTTAGGATTTTTTTATAGCGATGAGTATCCTGTCAGACTCAGCTGGCCTTTGTATGAAATGTGACGTTTCACCCAGAATCTAAAACTGACTGTAATTAATAACAGTGATGACATAAATGCTGCTTAGTATTAGTTATTCTATGATGGTCAGCAGAGTCAGAGGCTGGGCGGATGTGTCTCTAAAACAGCTGATTATCATTTCAGAGGCTGGACAGATCCTCACGTTAACCATGAACAAGGCTGCACAGAGAGCTGAGTTCAATAATACACTTTAATCCAGACAAAGTCCCACAAAAACATCAAAGAAATGAGGTGTGATATCACAGAGTGACCCAGGCTCTGCAACAACATGACAGGAAGCTGCAGCGCGTGCCCCTGAAGGAGTTCCATCCAAACAGCAGGGCCGACACGGCTGCAGTCAGCAGGTACAAAGGTCCACGAGGAACAGCTGAATGACCTCACAGCGGAAAATCATAACGGTCACTTTAAAATTTTAATAACTCGTCAGCGCTGAAAACGCAGTGTATTTATAAACAGGAAGTACTTCAGTGGGTTTGACTAAAGGGGACACAGAGCAGTTTCTACTCTTTTTTTAATAAACATAACATCATAGAAGAAACAACTGATTGGTCAGGACTCCCGTGTCCTTATGATCTGTACCCTTATTGTTTAAAATTCAACATACTTCACAGAAATTTAACATGCAGCTTTAATCAGATTTGACCTTCGGTGGATTCATGCACAAATATTTTTCTTCTCGTCCTTTTTTCTGAGAGATTTGCTTCTACAAATGTTCAGATTTCCCAAAGCACAACAATGAAAAAATTTCACTGTACAGAAGGTAAAGGTAGAGACAGCATCTCCTGTCAGCTGTGATCATCCTGCTGTAGTTTGAAAGAATAGAAGAAAACATTTATTTCATAAAGAAGTACATAAAAAAGGATTCATATTTATTTTCAACATTGTAAACCCATCCATCCAGCAGCATCGCTGTGGTGCACAACCCTGTTCCAGCTGTCAAGGGTGAGGTACACCTGGACAGGTGTAGCACAATGAGACAGCCAGGCATTCTGAACATGCATGTGTTTGGACTGTGGGAGGAAGGCGGAAGGAGAAAGGCGCGAGCCGCCCTCCCTTCAAGCTTTGACAATACAGCTGTGAGTTGATGGAATTCTTGATTTATTCGGTTAAAAGTAAAAAATCGTCCCTCCTTCCTATGTAAAGTGAAATGTTTGTGCTTTGTGAAAGCCACTACAGGGCTCGAGACCGGTTCCCAAAGTCAAAGAAATAAATAGAATAAATAAAAACAGATTTGTGCAGGTAGCTAATCATTTTAAAATCATCCAGCCCGAGAGCATCAACGGGCAAATCAACACGGAAAAGCTTTTACTTTAAGTATATAGCGCTCATCTTAATGCACTTAAGGTACATAGCCTACTATTTTAAAGAGAGAACCTCAACAATCAGATGATCCCATAGAAGCAGCACTTGGCAATAGTGGGGAGGAAAAGACCTCCAGCGGAACCAAGCTCACTTTGCTGCAGCCATTGTCTGCAACTGGTCATGAAATCAACAATTCAGGAGCTCAAATCACAAAATTAAGAAAAAATATATCAGAATTTCTGTTAGAATATTGTGACTTAACAATTTGACAGCTTTGTTTATAATTCAGTTACAGATTATTTGAAATAAACACCATCTCCTCCATCAGTTTGTTGGTCCTTTTTCATTTTAAAAACAATTCCAGTATTCAGACTGACTGCTGCATATATACTGCAAATCCAATCAAACTCTGCCCAAGAAAGAAGTTCCTGTTTCTTTTTAGCAGTTATTGTTTTTTTTAAAAGTTCTATGCTTGAACAAGTTGGAAATGTTTCTCAAGAAATTACCAATGCCATTAATGAGACTTACAGTTGCACTGCAGAAGCAGTCAGTAAATGTGTGGTGCAATGAGGAGTCTGTAGACATCCTCAAATAAAAAACAGCAATCCCACATTTCCAGCCCTTGTCATTCATGTGGCCTTTGACCCACTGAGGATCTATAGCATCCTAGAAGATGACTCTGGAGGACTTGGACTCGTTCTCTATGTGCACTTCCCTTTCAACCCTCTCGGCCACCTCGTTATCGTCTTCTCCCACTCCATCTCTTTTGAGGATCTTCAGCGGCCACCAGAGGGAGCCATTACGGCGGTCTCGATGGATGGTGCGTTCTGCTGGCCAGCAGCTGGGGCCACTTTTATCGCCCGTGAGGAAGTAGAGCAGAGCATTGAGCCATGCGTTGCAGGAGGCCAGAGGTCTGGTGACCTTGTAGCAGATGGAGACGGTCTTCATGGCATTGCAGCCGCCAAGCTGTCCCCGCCGTAGGAGCAAGAAGAGCGTACGAGTCACATGAAAGGGTAGGAAGCAGAGCGCAAACAGCAGTGTGATGGTGACGATGGTTTTAATGGATTTCCGCCGGCGGCGGATGTAGTGTGAGTACTGTGAGCCAGAAATAGAGACGGAGGTTCTCTCGCGCCCTCGAACTCCTTCCACAGACCCATCACCCACCGGTCCATCCTCGCCACCCTCTATTGAACTGGGAGGAGAGCGCAGGGTCTGAAATATTGTCCGGACCACATGGGAGTAGCACCAGGCGATGATGACGAAGGGCACAAAGAAGCCTAAAAGGTGGAGAACAATGCCATATGGGACGTAGTCTGCAAACTCCTTATCTATGGCATCATCCCAGCAGTTTATGTACCCATCGCCAACCTGGTCTCCAGTCCTGTTACCATCATCGCTCCCTTCTCCAGGCTCTACAGCCTCACCAGCTCTACGCCTAACGTATCCGGTCTGGGCGAACCTGAAGATGGGGCAGGTGAGAATGAAGACCACCACCCAAACTAATGCACAGATCCCCTTCACCACCCGCTTACTTTCCAGTGTGATGGTCCTCATCGGATGACAGATCCCCAGATACCTGTGGAGAGACGACAAGTGGTCAGTTCAGTCCATCAGTTTAACCTCTACACATCCAGCATGTTTCACTGAGGTTCATATAAAC
The DNA here is from genome assembly GCF_001858045.2 of Oreochromis niloticus. Taxonomy (NCBI): domain Eukaryota; kingdom Metazoa; phylum Chordata; class Actinopteri; order Cichliformes; family Cichlidae; genus Oreochromis; species Oreochromis niloticus. The sequence goes on along the minus strand of NC_031975.2, from coordinate 31,333,270 downwards.
TGTTATGGAGTTTCCAGCCAGAAATAACAGGAAACTCAGAAAGTCAAAAATCCATAGAAGAGTTGACCTGAAAGGTAACAGCTTCTCATTTCAGTTCAGCACATGATTACTAAAATACAAGATAACCTTGTAGTGTTTTTATGCAAATCCGACTACAACTTATCAGGTGATCCAGCTAACAAACTAACAGATAAACCATACCTACCTTGGAGGTAGTGAGCTAATGAGCAAATGAGAACTAGCCTTTATTTAGTATTGACTGATGACCATAATGGCAGGTTCAGATTATCAGGGGTCAAATTATCAGCTAAAGCTTACCCATTCAAACCTGTTGAACAATTATATGGCTCTTTAACAGAATGGCTTTTGGGTAGGTCAGCAGTTTACTTTGATCACAAGCTTTGAGGTCAAACCCATCAGCTCACCTGTTGCAAACATTTGACCAACTTCCGACGGGCTCAAAGATCAGAAGAATCTGATAGCTTGCTAATTTCCTGTTAGCCAGTCAAAGTTCAAATAGCAAAGATAAGAAATCCATCAAAAATTAACATTACCAGGAAATAATATGAGTAATTATTTGTTTGTAGTGTCGGTGATGTTCCTGAAAGTGTGCTTCTGGTTATGAGCTGGAGACAAAGAGGGGAGGAGTTGGATAGCTGAGTTACTAAACCAGTCTCATAACAGAGACTGTAAAGTTGAACAATTACAAAACCATTTGATAAACAACAAAAAGCAAAAAGATGCCATCAAGCCGACTTTGACTTGAGCTTTAATGGCACCAACTGAAAATCTGTCACAACCAATTCTTGCTAAACTCTAAGAGCTGGTCGTGACAGGAAACTTAAATTAAACTCAATTCAATTCAATTCAGTTTTATTTATATAGCGCCAAATCACAACAACAGTCGCCTCAAGGCGCTTTATATTGTACAGTAGATTCTACAATAATAGATACAGAGAAAAACCCAACAATCATATGACCCCCTATGAGCAAGCACTTTGGCGACAGTGGGAAGGAAAAACTCCCTTTTAACAGGAAGAAACCTCCGGCAGAACCAGGCTCAGGGAGGGGCGGGGCCATCTGCTGCGACCAGTTGGGGTGAGAGAAGGAAGACTCACAAACTCTTACATTAAATCCAAATATTCACAAAACTTTCATTTATTTGTATTTATAGTGCAGGTTAAAGTTGGTTAAAGTTTAGACAACATTTATGCAGAAGATAAACTTTACATTTTCATTTTGCTGCTGTGTTTCTAGGCTGTCCTACCTGTGCACAGAGATGCAGGTGAGGAAGAAGATAGAGCAGTAGAGATTGAAGTAGAACAGGAAGCGTACGAGGCGGCACATGAAGTCCCCAAACACCCAGCAGTCCCTCAGCACATAGCTCGCCACCAGAAAGGGCAGAGACAGGCCGTACATCAAGTCAGTGGTGGCCAAGTTCACCATGTATATCAGTGAAGTGTTCCAACGTCGTCCATGATGCCAGCAGGAGCGCAGGAGCACCACCGAGTTCAGGGTAAGGCTGAAAAGGAAGGTCAGCGAGTAGCAGACGGGTAGGAAGACATATTTGTAGGATTCATCGATGCTGCATGACGGTAGAGGTAGTGAAGAGGTGTGCGAGGCGCCTGATGTGTTGAGATGGTTGCTCGCCACAGCTTCCGCCAGCAAGCTGATGTCTGGGGTGATGCTGGAGGTTTGGCTCAACCCCATGATGAACCGTTGAAGGCTATTTGTGGCAGAAGAGGATCAGTTCAGGTTTGTCTGGCATCATCTCAGCTCCTTCCAGTCTACTCCTTAACTATAGTCTTCTTCGGGATCTATCTATCTATCTATCTATCTATCTATCCTCGGTCTTGGCTCATTGTTGACTGATCCATGTCTCTGTGAGAAGAGAGGGAGAGAGAGCAAAAAAAACAGAGCCTTATTGCCTCATTATCCTCAGGAAAGCTTGTTCAGAATGTACCACCAACGTTATGCTGATGAAGACTCTGTCTCGCTCAATTAGCCCCTCAATCATTAATGAAACTTTCCAGAGACCATTCGTACAGCAGGCTGGTGGTCTGTTCTAGATGTTGGGGTCGGGTTCTTTTAAAGCCTGTATCACAATAACTGAAGAAGTGTGGGTCAAGATCCCCCGTGCAAAGCCGTTCAAACGGCTGAGTCATGTATATTTATGATCGAAGTCAGTATACAGTAGGGTAGAAACTCCACTCTGAGCTCTACTTTGAATTTATATACAGCACATTATAGTGGGTACGTGTAAAAACACAAAGTCTCTGGGAAGAAACAGCTGAAGTACAGGGTGTTATTTTTAGAGTATGTTCCATGTTTATTAGTTGAGCTATTAATGGTTCCACGTGCAGATTGTTCTTTAACCTCTGAACAGCGATCAGAGTGTCAGTACACATCTTAGGGTTAGGTTTTTTTGTTCTGGAATTTTTAACAGTTTAAAATGGTCAAATATAAATCTTATAAGAGAAGAACTGTGAGGCCAAAATAGAAGTAAGGGACTTGATTACAAGCTTTAGTGTGTTGCACCAGCACAAACTTGGTTTTGGTGAGATTGATAAAATTATGTGTTAGAGGTGGGAACTCTGGGATTTTTGCAACTGACTCTTTAAATATGTATTTCTGGGAGTTCCTTTGTCAAGGTCAAAACTATAGAGAGAAGAATATTTCAATCAAGCACACAGTTGGATTTAACTTTCGCGACACCTGTTTTATTGCTAATTGCAGCGATATTCAACACTGGAAAGAAGCTTGATGTGATGGCAGTTATTGCTGTGTGGAGGCATTGCAGAGATTAAAGACTCCGTGTTAGAAAAGTGAGACATTTCTCCATTGAAGTCAATTTAATTGGAAAGCCAGACAACAATGTGATAAAAATGTAAACCATCCCATTCTGAATTTTCTCAGTGAGTCACACAACACCAGCAACAAAACTTCTTCCAGTTCTTCACTTTTTGGTGTCAGTTCTTTCCAAAATACTGTGGCAGGAATTTCAAGGCCTTTATTTTAATTTGCCTGGTCCCAGGTCCTGATGTGACTGACGAGAAGAGCAAGCATTTTAAAAAACTGGGGATGGAAAGTAGTTGGCCTTTAGGTAAGACCAGAGCACAGCATTTCATGTTTTGATTGTTGAGCCACCGATTTTTGCTAAACCAGATGCCACTGCTGCCAGCTCTGTGAACCGGAGGTAACTCCTGTTACCTGTTCAGATCTCAACTGTTTTGGTACTTCACCCACAGGACATCCAACCGTCTCCTCTGCTGATGCCTTGTACACAGTTTTTGGTCTTGTGAGTTGCCTTAATCATTCCACCTGTCTTAATTTCTTCAGTGGAGCTGCATTCACCCTTTCTAAAAACGATTCCCAAATAGTTCCCTGACAGCCAGACTGAATGCTCAGATTTTTCGGTCAACTAGGACCTCCAGTTCAGGTGCAGAACTCCAGGTCCTCTCCTTATTTTCACCATTGTGGTCAACATGAGAGCATCTGTGACCTTTGCTTATGTACTTTTCTGATTCCTTTTAACAAGCCAAATTGTGCAGGTTTTGGCAGATTGGGCACGTCATGCTGAAATTAACTTTAACTGTGTTTAGAAAAAGCAACTTTCGTAAATCATCTGTAAAACCAGGTGCTCCTATTTTTGCCTCACTTAGTAAATCTGGCCCTTGATTCCAAACAGGGGCTATCAGATGGGTTATCATGAAATTTTAAAGAGCATTCATGTTCCCCAGAAAAAAAAAAGATTTTGGTGATCAGTCTGCTTGTAAAAAGAAGTCTGAGTGTATAATGCAAATATTTTTACTGTATTGATCTGGTATTTATTTTACTACAGCAGCTAATATGATTATAAGGAGAAGGAGAAGCAAATGAGCCCACTGTACACCACTCTGATGAATTTATGGTCTCAGTTACCTTTAGATCTTTACCATTGTCCCATTAGAGTCACAGAAGCCAGGGCATGTTTCGGGCTGTGATTGTGATTGAAGTTATTGTTGCATGAAGTTCTACTCTCATCATTTAATTATGGATCATCCACAGAGGAAGCGATTTGATTTCCTGATGGGTGGGCACACCGTCACACTGGACATTCATAGGACATGCTCTGGTTGCCTCGGTAATCCTCTAATATTTGTACTACTCTGTGTAATGACTTATGCGACTCTGGAGAAATTTCTGTGTGCAAGGCACTTCAAGGGCATAATCCTAATTATGGTGGCCACAGTAGGGCAAACTGTTCATCTGTAGTATGTGCCGTTTACCTCACCTCTCAGTATATGGCCACATCTAGCCTGGAACAGGCTGTAAAAGTTGTGAAAGCAGTCTGAAAAGAGCCGAAAAGACAGTAAAGCTCACTTCTGTACAAGGACAGTAATACTGAGGTGAATTGTAGATAATATCCTTTACTTTTTTTATCAGTGTGCTGCTGTTAGCCTCTGTTAGATTCCACTGGCCTTTGTTAGCTGCTGTTAGCCTCTGTTAGTTGCAGTTAATCTCTGTTATCTGCTATAACTGACTCTCTGTTAGCTGCTCTTAGCCAGCATCAGTAAAAATAATAATGAACCATGAACTTTGCAGCTGGTCTTCAGCCACATTCTCCCTGTCTCCGCCCCACCCTTCCACTCATTTGAATACATTGGAGTACAGCTCTTTGGATCTACTCCCACTATTACATGTACCAAATAAGGAGCTTGTTAAGTTTGGGGTTTCTACAATACATAAAATTTTCTACTCATTCTAAAGGTCATATCTGGCGTTACCCCCACATCACAGTAAAGCCAGTCTGTTTCCCAAATCTGATCATAGGTTTATTTCTTTTACTGTAACTACAACAGCTTCCAAAACGTGTACCCTCTGTCACCCTCGTGACATCACATTTAGGAAAATTAGTAATATTAACCCTGCTGATCTTTCATCTGCCATTTACAACCTTCCATTTATTCACAGCTCCTCATCCCCTGATGAACTTGTTTCTTACTATAATGTCAACCTCCATACCCTTCTTAACATATTTGCTCCACTTAAACACCGAACTGTCTCATTTTCCTGTTCAGCACCATGGTTACTCTTATCCTGCGCCATCTCAAAGCTAAAGGACGCCAACTGGAACGTCTGTTCAAGAAAACCGGACTTACCATACACAAAGAAATGTATAACAACCATATCTTGTTGTATTGGACTGCATTGCTTCAGCCAAGTCTGCATACTATTCTGGTTTAATCAGTCCCAGTGAGAGTAACTCCAGGTCTCTCTTTTCATTGTTTAGTAAATTACAAAACCTCTGGACTCATTCCCCTCTCATATGGACTCTGCTGACTTCTGCAACTCTCTTATATCTTTTTTTCACTCATTAAAATCTCTGATATTCACCAACAACTTAACTCTGCAGTAGCCTTTCTGTTTTCCTCACTGTCTTCCTGTCAGTTATTTTCAAGTTTTACTCTTCGCTCCATAGCTGATGTATCAAATCTTATTCAAAAATCAAAATCATCCACTTGTCAGCTTGACCCTCTTCCCACTGTTTTAGTTAAAGCCTGTCTTACCTCATTGGCTCCTCTCATAACTAGTATTACCCACTCTTCCCTTAACGCTTGAATTGTTCCTTCATCTTTGAAAACTGCTTCTCTCATTCCAATTCTCAAAAAGCCTGGTGCAGACCCCAATAATTCTGATAATCTTCGCCCAATATCAAACCTCCCCTTTATTTCAAATATCCTTGAGAAAGTTGTTGCCTCCCAAACAGGCAGGAAAAGGACCCAATATGCAGGTTCACGGAGGCGGAACTTAAACTTAAAAACCACAGCTTTCTTGCTGGCAAAAGACTAAACAAAACCTAAACAGGGACAACTAGAAACAGAGCATGAAAAGAGAACACACAGGCCAGAATGAGGGACGACGCGACAATGAACGGGAACACACGCAGACACTAAATACAGGTGGGAACAGGGCAGAGAGCAAACACCTGGGAAACATGGCTGACACAAAGACGAGATTGGGAGGAAGCAAAACAGAATAAGCTGACCTTCAAAGTAAAACAGGAAACAGACTGGGCACAGAACTAAACCTAAGAACTATAATACATAAACAGAACTCAGAACACTACAAGTCATATACGAAGACGAAATCATAGAATAACAACAATAATACACAAAACAGTGGGTCACCGACCCAGGACTGTCACACCTGTAGCTTAACAAAATCTCACAGTTTCTTCATTAATATTGAAAATTCCCCCATCCGTCCTTCCCCGCAGGTAGTTTGGGTGTCATACATGACACTATGCTCTCATTTCAGTCTCACATTAATTACATGACCCAGTCTGCATACTTTCACTTGCGTAACATTAGCCGACTTCGTCCCTTCCTTACTCCCCATGCTGCTGCCATCCTTGTCCATAGTCTTATTACTTTCCAGATCGATTATTGCAGCTCCATCTTATTTGGTCTCCCCAATAAGTCCCTCCATAAACTTCAACTTCTTCAGAATTCTGCAGCTCGGCTCATAACTCGTACTCCCTTAAGAGACCATATTACCCCAATTCTTCAGCAGCTTCACTGGTTGCCCATAGAAGCCAGGATAAACTTTAAAATCTTAGTTCTCACGTTTAAGTGTATTCATAACCTTGGCCCTCCTTATCTCTGTGATCTGCTTCATATCACCACAGTTTCCTGCTCTCTCAGATCTTCATCTTGTTGTTCCTTCTGCTCGTCTTACCACTGTGGGGCACAGAGTTTTCAGTCGCTCTGCTCCTCGGCTCTGGAACTCTGAACTTCCTTCAGCCTTAAGAAATATAGATTCCCTTCCCTTATTTAAATCACAGCTCCAAACCTACTTGTTTAAACTGGCTTACTCGCTTTAATACAGATTTTACTTGCTGTCAAATCGTGTTTATTTTTTTTTATTTGTTGTTTTTTTGGATTTTAATCTATTTACTGTTTTATTGATATCTTTTTCTCTTTGTAAGGTGACCTTGGGTTTTAGAAAGGCGCCCTCAAATAAAATGTATCATTATTATTATTATTATTATGACATATATTAAAGCATGACCGAGTAGAACAGTGATGTCCATCTTGGCTGTATTCAAGATAGCAGGTCAACATGGCAGCTTCCAAAGTGACGCCTGCTTTTATGTATTTTTAATGGTTTAAAGTTCATGTGAATGCAGTTAAACACTAATCTACATATATTTATCAGTATAACAGTCATTTTTATATTAAATAAACAACACAAAAATTTTGATTGACTGAGTGTAAGCTCTAACACGCAAAGAAGAATAAACTGAAATGTGAACATGATCCAGAACCCAAAGTGAAAAACTGTTCTGGGGTCATATTTACGTGGATTAGAGCGATCCATGTTCCCCTTAAGACGTATTTTCATATTTCAGCATGATGATGCTAAACTGCATGTTGCATTTATTCCAACAGCTTCGTAAGAGAAGTCCGGTTGCTGAACTGGCCTACCTGCAGTCCAGACCTTTGACCAGCTGAGAACATCTGGAGCATCATGAAACCAAAACCAAGACAAAGCAGAGCCAGGACTGCTGAGCAGCTAGAATCCTCCATCAGACCGGAGCAGGACAACGATCCTCTGTGAGTCCAGCAGCTGCTGTCCTCGGCTCTCAGACGTTTACAGACTGATGCACAGTGGAAACATCAGTCTGTCCCAACTTTTTACAGATGTGTTGCTGCCATCACATTTTTCATGAAATAGTCTCAAACTTTTTATATGTTTTCTTTGTTCTGTTGTGTTTACGAGCTTTGCAAATCATTGCATTTGTCTGTTATTTACAAAAAGCCCTCACTGCTTTATTGGAGTTATATTGTTTTTCTTCTTCTTTATAATTAAAAGAAGGAAATGTAAGTTTCTATTTCTTTATCTTGCTCTCTAAACAAGATAATAGCAACAACAGAAGGAGAAAAAATGTAATTATAACTGAATGAAGGGTCTTCATAATTTATCACTTTCATTATGATCAGTTATAGCAATCATTCATTACTCAGTGAGCAAACACAGCATCACATCTGTAGGAGAACAGAGGACAGAAGATTAAATCCAGTCTGTATGTTTGTGGACTCACCTGTGATGGTATTAACTGATAGAAGCTGACAGCAGCTGTCACCTGGTGCCTGATTTTCATGAAGACATTTCTCCCGCAAAGTGTTGCGGACAAACTCGTCCACGCAAATTTAAGGCAGTGTTCGGTCAGATGAGTTTGAAGGATGTGAAGCGAGTCTGGCCTGAAATTGATTCTGTTTCATCTTCAGAGCATCAGCAGATCAGCGTTCCCACCTTCAGCCCCTCCTTGTCCCAGTCGTCCTCCGGGCCTCCACGTCCGGCTTGGGGTTCTGAAGTCTCCGTTTCGGGCCCAAAGGGTCTCTCGGGGCTTCTCCCCTGACCTTCAGCTTCTCTGTAAATAATTGATCAGCGTTCATTCAGCCACAACTGCAGGAATGAAACCCAATACAGGGACTGCAGCGGGCGAGGAGGAAGAGGGGGAGGAGGTGCTCACAGCGCTGATGATTTTACACGAGCAGCCGAGGTTTGAATAATTCAGAGTAGACATAAAACATTTTAATGGCTCAGGTTTAAATGTTGATGTCACCCAATATTTGTTGAATTTATTAGGATGTTTTAATGTCTTTACTTTTTATTGCTGATTGAATGAAGTATTTGGATGCTGGATATACAAATCAGCTCGACGCCAACTCTCCTGTAATCATGATGAACTGTCCTCCACCCGACCCGAGATAAAAACAGTCACACATTTCAACCAATGAGCTCCTCGCTTCTACAAGCAGCCTGAAAGTCAAAGGTTTATGTTCATAAATCCTCAGAGTCTACACGTTCAAAGGAATTCAAATAATTTGATCAAAGTGGGCTTTAAAAAGCTTTTCGTGTTGAAGCAGATGGGATCACTCACCTTCTCCTCTGGATGAGCTCCTGAAGCTTTCAGCTCCTCGCTCTGCCTCCAGTTATCTGAGGCTTTAATTAGAGAGAAAAGTATTAGCCCCTCCTCCTCCTCCTCCTCCTCCAACCCGTCTGCTCTCTTCCCTCCATCATCGCCACCATCAGCTCTGATTCATACAGTAAATACTAAATAAACAGAGCTGAGCGGCAGACCAAACACTTTCAGTGGTGTTGAGTGTGATCAAACACGGCAGCGGGATCAGTGTTCACACAGCCGAGGTCGCCTCATTCCTGTTAAACACGGCCAAAGTTTCTAACACTGAGCTCAGTGTATGACAGTTTATCACAGTTTTTTCTTCTCCCAGATCTCTGTGATGTCATAGCGAGGTAATACTACTACTGTAGTCATCTCGGGGGGTTTAAAGCCACACATGACCATATTTGGACAACAGGGTGGAACTAACCTTCTGTTATGTCACAGAGCGGATATCCTTATATGATCCATTAACTTTGCAGAAAACATGGACAACGTGACGTCGCGTCTGCTAACAGGTAGCAAAACAGACAAACTGATAGAAGGCTGAGCTTCATTCAGGGAATAAATGTCTGCTAAGAAAACAAGCAGTCCTGAGCTCCTGTAGAAACGTTACAGCGGGGCTGCGTGAAAAGTGCTGGGAGTTGTGTGGAGTGGGTGTGTGGGCTGGAGCTTGAAACAGCAGCTCCACATCAACTAACTGATGCACTGATCCTGGATCTGACGATCTGTCGGCTCCCATAACCACCAAGTTCTTGCTTCATTTTTTTACAGTGCGAAGAAATGGAACCAGATCCTCCAGCTTTTATACCTCGCTCGTCTCAAACCTTGTGCTTACGGGTGACAGCCAATCAGGAAAAAGCTGGTGTAAAGGCAGGATAAACATGGACAAGGTAAATAAAGATTATAACCACCTGTGAATCCCAGAACAAAAACAATAATAATACTAATTTTTCTTCTCTTTTTTTTTAACATTACCTGATCCAACCTAACTATAAACTCTATGAATAATAGGAACCAAAAACCAAGATGTTTAGGGCTAAAAACAATAGCCTCAAGTTAAAAATTCAAATTTCTCCTGCAGGTGTTTATGTGTCTAAAGCAGGGGTGTCCAACTCCAGGCCTCGAGGGCCGGTGTCCTGCAGGTTTTAGATGTGTCCTTGATCCAACACAGCTGATTTAAATGGCTAAATCACCTCCTCAGCATGTCTTTAAGTTCCCCAGAGGCTGGCAATGAACTCATCATGTGATTCAGGTGTGTTGACCCAGGGTGAGATCTAAAACCTGCAGGACACCGGCCCTCGAGTTCCCCACTCCTGCTCTAAGACATTAAAAATAATAAAAGAAGTGATTTTGTGTCTTTGCAGATAAACCTGGGTATCATCTGCATAGAAATGCACATATATCAACAACTACAGCAATTCCAACGCACAGCAATATGACATCATCAAGTTTTGTTTTTAAAAATACATTTCAGAATTAATGTTTACATATACAAATATATTTGTAGTTAATTTTATTTACAGTTTCAAATACTTCTCCAAATATTCTTAAAGTCACAGTGAAATGATAAACAGCCTTGTATCAGTGTCATAACCCTCCATAACCTCAAAACAGCACATTTCAGTGTGACTTTAAAGACGTTAAAGTAAACTAAAAGCACATTTCCCTTTACAGTACATCGCTTTCATTGTAAATGACATTCAGCTTCTTATCACAGGCACGAAAGCACAATGCTAAATATCCTCGACTAGTGTATAAATGACTGGTGGGGTCATGAAAACAGATTCAGGGAGTTATTTAAAGCACATAATGTTCACATGATGGATGAGATGCAAAACATTTAGTTTTAAGAAGAAAAATGAAAGTAAGGCATTAATCATGGCACATAGTTGGTGACATTCAGTGGATTCTTCCCTTACATTTAAAGTAAACAACGATAGCGCGATCACAGACGGTACCTGAAGAGTTTAGCATCAGTTAAAGAGGAATTTCACCACTGTGACAGAAACGTAACTTTGTTAGGCTGAAGTTGTTTCAGTTATTTATTTTTTGCTATAATGTGATGATGACACATCAAGTTTGGGTGAAATTCCCCTTTAATTAAAAAAACAACAACTAAGTATAATGTCCAAAAATCAAGATATCATTTGAGCTCTTTAACTCCACATTTGAGCTTTGTATCTGTGTACTGTTCCGCTTTTATAGTAACAGGTAAAAGTAGTTCAGTAATTAACACAATAAAACTAAAATTAGATTAGTTAGATCTGCAACAGTTCAATCCCTTTCGTTGATTACGTTAAATTAGTCTCGCCACAACTCAGAGAACACAGAGTTGGAGAAAATATGTGAAAACAGGATTTTTTAGATGAACTTTGATCCCCAAACTCCCAAATCTGAACGTAATGTTAGGAGTCAGAAAGTTTGACTTCGATGAGGATGATTAAACAGATGACGAGCAGTCACTGAGCTTTCAGCGCGGTGTGAAGTAACACCGTTTTGTCAAAAAGCATCTTCTAAATTAACTGAGTAACATTCGTTGTTTAAGGTCCAAAGTTGGACAGGCATAGAGACCGGTTGGCAACCACCTACCAACCAGCAGGCGCTGTGGAAAAATGTGTTTTAACCAACTGAGAGGTTGCTGGAGGTTGGTAATGAGCTCCGAGGCACAGGCAGACACCGACAAGCCTCTTTGTGGTTGGTTTGGCAGGCTGTCGCTCCCAGCTGGGATGTGACTGCTCTTCCTGCCAACACTCGACCAACAAGCGGTAAAGCAAACGGGAAAGTGCAACACAAACCTGAAACCTTCAGAGTAAAAGTTGCACCTTTTGAAATGTGATGTTTTCAGTAGTAAGGTACAACTTTTACTCTGAAGGAGTTTCCTGTTTGCCTTTCCCGACCACTCTGCTCAGTGTGAATGTTTGCAGACAAGTTGTTGTCTTCAACGCAACCGTGGCAACCAAATCAGTCACAGGGAGGTTTCTGGGTGGAGCCCTCCCTTTGCAACCCATTTTCACCCAGTGATAACCAGCAACCACTCACCACTTGGTGGGAATATACATGTATTGATAGCAACTGCAGGTTTCCAGGGGGTTGCTCACCACAAACATTTGACTCGCGGGTTTATCGAAGTCATTGTTTTTGGTCTGGTGACCATGATTATGTCTCCCAAATTTCATCCTGTAGCTTTAAGACCTGTCTCTCAAAGCAAAAACATGTTTACGGGCTGTTTGACAAAGACAACAGATCCTCTGAGGAACATAAAGTCTCCACAAAAATCATCTTGTAGGACAGAGTGAGGATAATAACACAGCTATGCTGCTACCACGCTGGCTTAAAATGAGCATTTAGAGGAGCACAGTTATCAAAAAAGATTTGAAAAGACCTCCAGCTTTCTCCAAACATCACAGCAAAATATACTAAACTCTCCCAAACTGACTGCCTAGTTTGTAAGTTCGCAGTACGTCACTTTCATTTTCAGGGACCGAGCCTGTAAATCTGTAGTGCAGATGGAAGACCGCTGTCATGCAGTTTTGGAGCAGAACGATTTAGTGAAGCTGGAAACATGCTGAGAAAATGCTGCATGAACATGTCACCTGCTGAAAAACATGAAGAAGATTATCTGAGGTTTCTGTAAAAGGGACACAATAGGTGACCAATCAGAAGAGAGTGTGCTTATAGAGAGGCGGGCGTTAAAGGAATAGCCTCAAACAATGATTGTTTGAGGCTGAGGATAAACTTGGGGCGTCACATACGGAGCTGCTGTGAGATGAATGAGCTGCTCTAACAACAGAAACGTAAGACGTCCGATTGTGAGGAGTCAGAACAACGACAGAGACTTATGCTTTAAAATGTCACAAGCCAGCAGCTGATTGGACGTGAATGAATCTGGCTTCCCCCCAAAAAATCCCCCGACATCTGAGCTCTGTATAAACGTTATTCCTTTCTGTAAATACCGACGTGTGTCCTCCAGTATCATGTCCCTGTCGTTTCTCTGGATGCTGCTGATTGGTCACTTTAGATGAAGCAGCAGGTTGTGGCTGACATGGTAAACGGCTCCGGGGCTGACACGCCTGAGCAGCCAGCCTGGTCCCAGAGAGGCTGAAAGAAGGAGCACCGGGCAGAGACTGTGCGATGCGTCCGCCGTGCCATTCTGGCGTTAGGTGAGGTCCTGGACGTCCAGCAGCATGGCGTCCTGCTTCGTCCTCAGCTGGTCTCGTACCAGGAGGTGGGCCACCAGCTCGGAGCTCAGAGCTGGAAAACAAAAAAAGCAGAGTGAAGGCTAACGCGAGGCTTTTGTCCCCAGAACAAAGTGGAAGAGATTTCTGAGCCCACATCAATTCAAGCTGGTGAAAAATTATTACCTCATCCTGTCGGTCAGGTAGAGGCCACAACAAGGTGAGGCTGAGATCAATCAGGTCTGATTGTTAAAACCAGACAACTGTGATCAAACGCTCCATTTTTCACAGCACAGCTCTGATTTTTTTTCTTGTGTCATAAATGAAATGCACCTGTTTCCTTCACTGCAGCACAAAACAGCCTTCGGTCGGCTCTACAGGAAGTAAAGTCTCAGAACTGTGGAAAGATTACTGACAGCTGCGAGTAGCTTCACATCTTTTCAATTCAAAGTTTTTACGTCTTCACTGACAGACTAAAAGATTTATTACGAGGCCAATGAGGAATGGCATTACTTAGAAAACCAGCCTGGCTTTTCCATTAGAATCCTGCAAATACTTAATAAATAGATAATAAACACAAATATATCAATTTGTTTCTTTATTTTCAAGAACAAATTTGTTGGCTGTAAACCGGGACAGAGACAAAGTTAGTGACCAGTGAAATAAAGATCGACTCTAAATGAAACTGAGATGTGAGGCTGTGAGCAGCACCGTCGTGTTTCCGTTAAAGCTCTGCGTACCGTGAACGTCTCGTTCCAGCGACGCCCTCAAGCTGCCGAGCTGCTGCAGCGAGCGCTCCTGCAGCTCCCAGCGCTCCAGATGTTTCCGCTGGGCCACACAGCTGCTGCCGGCCAGCCGCTGCAGCGCGCACACACACACACACACACACACACACACACACACAGATGAGCTTCAGGTCATCGATCAGCAGGTCAGTCTCAGGTTCATTCTTTCTCACCTCCTCCTTCTGTTCGGCCAGCAGCTTGTCTCTCAGCGTCCTCAGAGCCGTGGCCACTTCCTGTTTCAGCCCGGCTGCATGGCAACCATTGTGCCCTGTTCCCTTTGTGATCTGACAGGGTCAGAGGTCAGAGGTCAGACTGTGGGCAGCACATGTTTGTGACTGTGTTTTAACCTGAGCACCAGGCAGTGGTGAGATAAGGCAACCCTGGGATCAGAAACAGCAACAAGACTCGCTGGGGAAACACTGCCCCCTGCTGGTGACAGCTGTAGTTACGTTCTGCAGCAGGTAATCACAAAAAGTAGCTTTAATGATAGTTAAGAGTTACACTCCTCGTGCAGCTGTGTGTTCAGACATTTATGGAGTGAGAACATGAGTTAGTGCCTGATACTGACTCAGCGCCAAAGGAAAAGATTCCCCCATGGAGCCCAGAGAACTAGTCGTTTAACCCTTGGTGACTTCCAATCAGTGTTTCAGCTTCCTGTTTTAAATTTGGTCTCTCCGTACGATGGACTCTGAAAACTCTAAAGGCCGACCCCATTTTTCTGTGTAATCGAGCTGTTTTTTATTTTTATTGTTGCCTGGCGATGAACTGATGTTCTCGTGCTCTGGCCGGACTCTCCTGCAGATCTCTGGCAGTAACACTCGCTCAGCTGCTGTTCTCAAATGTTTAGAAATGTCTAAATATCCTTTGAGAAAAGCTGCGTCCACACCCAGAGAGCTTTGCTGCCACTCTGCTAGAGGTTCTGTCAAACCTGAGTCACAGATCCCAAAAGCTTATAATGTTCAGCGATTACAAACAGCAACACTGGAAGGTTTCACAAACAGACAAACTCTCCTTTCACTACATGAATCTTCTGAAGCTTAGATTCTGAATCATTTTGTTGCATTTACTGTAAAATGTGTTCCTGATTTTTGTCCTGAAACTCGCTGCAGTGGGCAGAGCAGGAAGCACCTTTTTATTGGCCCCCTCCTCCTCCTCTTCACTGTCGCTGTTGTTGATGAAGCACAGCTGCAGGTTTCTGTGGTTGTGAAATCTGTAAACAGATAAAAACATGCAGTGAGTTTATCTCAGCTGTGTATTTCTCCCATGTCTGCAGGTATTCACTGCACTCGTGCTTTATTTTCCTCACAAATGAGAGGGGAAGAAACGGTCATCGGCTAGCTGTAACTCATGGCCGAGTCCACAGACGGTAACGGCACGGCCACGCTAGAATAAAAGCAGGACGGCAACCTCCCCGTGACTACAGAAACTCGGTGGTTGCCAGGTGACCGAACTTAATTTTTTCACATCCAGGAACCAACTGCAAGTAGTTGTAGTGACTGAGTGGACGAATGGATTGATAAATGTGTAAATAACTTCAGACTGCCAACATGTTGCAGTCAGTCTGTAACAACTGTTATTACAGCATAGCACCACTGGGGGGTGTCGTTCCACTATCATGGTAGGAGGAGAGACCCCTAGAGTCAGTACTGCCCGTAGCCATTACAGACGAGCTAGCTGCTATCTTCTTACCTCTTTGTGAGGAAGACCTTACCCTTGCAACGGGCTGACGCCAGCATCTGCCTCACCCCAATCATTTATGCCACGCCAAACGGTTCTCCTGGTGTGACGGTAACTTTAGATGGAATTTACCGTGATTTGAAAACGTTCCGCTGAGTCATCAGATCATCAGAATTTGGAAGAATTATCCGACCGTATTCATCAATTTGATGCTGAAAACAAAAACATCCCTGCAAGAATCTAATTTCCTGCAAAGACGATGAAAACGCATCTGGAGGCATCACAGCGGGACCTCGCTAACCAGCAGGTGTCGCTCCCTTCATCCTACATGATGGAGCACCGGTGTAGGAGCGAGCTGGCCCGCCTGCGTCACCGACACTTTGACAGATTCAAACCAACAAACACAAACTCAACAAAAAGCAGAGATTATCCACGACGCTTCATTACCGTGACGTGACAACTGCCACTCGACACCTCCTGAAGTCTTCCTCCTTCTCTTCCTCCCAGACGTTGCTCCACACTACATGTGGACTCCCCTCCGTCCTCAGCCCCGCCCCTCTCTGCAGGAAGACAGCATTACCTGAGGATAATTCTCCACCGATCACCTGACGACTAACCGTCAACATCCAGGACTGAAAAATGAAGCACCAAAAGGCGCAGTTCCCCCGATGACCACTAGATGCTCTAAAGGTGCATCCAGGACTTGGACTGGAAGGTTTAGTCTCATTGCTTGCTGTGTTTGGTTGCCTTAGTTGCAGTATTTTGGTTTAGTTACAGAAGTTGACGTTTAGTCGCAGGCATTGCTGTGTTTGCACTGGTTTTGTTGGTTCAGTTGCACAAAAACTTAGCCTAGTATTGTTGCTGTAGTTGCAGCAGTTGGTTTAGTTGCTGAAGCTGAGACTATTGTGTTGCTGGTTGCAGGGGTTGGTTTATTGGAAGACGTTGGTGTGTTTAACTGCAGATGTTGCTGTAGTGTCAGTGGTTGCCATATTTGGAAATTTCCTTGTCTAGTTGTTGTCTTGCTGGATAAGTTGTACAACCAACCGTGCTCAGTCAGAGTTAGTTTAGTTGCATAAGTTGCTAAAGCTGCTGCTGTAATTGCAGATGTTGCCATATTAAGCTGATGGAGCTGTTGTAGTTGCAGCAGTTGTAGGTATTTTGTGAAGGGCTGCCATGTTTAATTGCAAGGTTACAGTATTTTTTTAAGTTGCTGCTGTTTGTTTTTCTTAGTTGCACAAATAGATGTTGCCTTGTCTAGTTGCTGGTGTTGGTTTAGTGCAGTGATGTTTTTTCGGTTTTACTGGTTGGTGTTGTTAATGGCTGTGACTGGTTTCAGTTGCAGACATTGCCATGCATAGTTGCAGGTGTTAGATTGGATTCGCTGCACAAGCAACACTACTTAGTTAATGCTGTTGCTGTAGTTGCAGGAGACTGAGTTACAGTAACTAATACTGTTAGTGAACTAACATTGGCCTTTCAAAACTTAGGAATAAATGAGTGATGCCACAGTGGTCGTGTCCATCTTTTATATACAGTATATATATGCTGACAACAAGCCACTCAGACTGGTTTAAGATGTTTCTGTGCAGCAAAGCGAGGGTGAAAGAAAAAAGTCCTCCAGCAGCAGCAGATTCTCACCAATCAGAGTAAATGTACTAAGAACTACAGTGTGATGAGTATCAGCACAAAGAGCAGCACAGATGAGAGGCTGTCGCCCAGAGCAAGCAGGAAACTGATGTTGGGAAGTTTTGAGTGATCATCCTGTCACCACAGAACGTATAAACATGCAGCTGTGACACCGGGTCGTTAAACCAAATCCTTCTCCTTGTTTTAGCTCGGTGTGGATTACAGCAGCGGCTCTTCAGACACAACAAACACGATCTCATCCTGTTCAGGATCGAATTAAAAACGAGGGCGGCTCACAGCAGGAAACAGAGGAAATGGCAAAGAATATCAGGAACAAGCTCCTCAGAGACCTGAAGTAAAGAGCAGAGGGGGCCAAACATGCTGCATACTACATTTCCCACAATGCAGCTGAACAGCAGAAAACTCCGCTGGTTTAATTCTGCACATATTCCTGCAGATGTTTTTCTAACATTAGAATCTGCTCCCAGGCTCTAACGCTTAGTTCCAGGTTACAGCCTGAAACTATGGAAACCACAGCTGGCTACAGATTGTGTGTGCTGCCCAACCAGTTGCCCAGTGGCTGCTGAAGGTTGCTGGCTGTTGCTAGGTGGTTTTTGGTGCAGCCAAAAACCACCGCCTTGTGATAGCTTTAAAATTGGGGCTGACTAACTGCTTGAGCCTCTAGTGGACATTAGATGAACTGCAGGGTTTGATGCTTCATTTTTCCGCAGTTGCTTTTTTCCTTCTTTGTCCAGCGAAGTGCATCATGGGAAATGTAGTCTTTCCCACTGACTGAGAAACAGAGCCTCAAACCCTGAACATTATCCATAGCTGACCTTTGACCTTTCCCTCCGCTCCTGCTCCTGTTTCTCCAGCTCAGCTATCCGCTTGCTCAGCTCCTCCCAGTGCATGATGGGAAGGTCCTGGTGGTCCACAGAGGATGCCTCCACGGGGTGATTCTGATGAAGCTCCTTCTCCTCCCCCTCCTCTTCCTCCTCCTTCTCCTCAGACGTCTCTTTCTCTCCCTCCATCCTCCTTGAATGAAAGAGAGGAAGATCAACAAAAAGTAAACAATAACATGTGTAAACACAAAAAACAACAAACAGCTTTGTTTTCTTTTAAAAACTCTGAAGACTGAAGTGGAAACTTCAGCCGACCGAACGTCTCAGGCTACGTCCACACTAATGCATTTACGTTTGAAAACGCATTGTTTTCTCTCCGTTTTCGCCTCCCGTTCACACTGAGACGGTGTTTTCCTCAAGGAAAAACGCAGCGTTTTGGAAACGCTCTCGAAAATGCATACATACATACGTTTCAATGTGGACGCACAACACTGTGAAAACGACTGAAAACGCTAGTGTGGACGCAGAGCGCTTTCAGACGAAAACGTCGTTTTCAAATCTATCCGGACTAGTGTGGACGTAGCCTGAGACAATTCATCCACAACACTCATTAACATGTTACAGACCGTTTTTTCTACTCCTGGATCTGTAAGACGTCACACAGAGGAAAAACCTTATATGGTCATCTCAGGCACCGAAGCAGCACCCATCTGCACTCATCTAGCATTCTGTTTATCAGTAGCAGCCATTAAGATGTAAGTGCCATAAAGAGGGAGGGGCTAAAATGCCATGCCACAGTGCATGTTTTTGTATCTATTTGATATTTAGTAATTAGTAGCAGTATTATTAGTAGTATTGGGCCAATATTGCCAATACCAGTACTAATAATATGGCAACCTCTCAGTGTGTCATGACTTATTTGCTAATACTGAACATATTTTAATGATCACTAAATAACAGTGAATTTAACAAAAACATCTTTCAGCGTCTCCTGTAGTTTGAAACTGGTTTTTTAAGCCTGGAATTTAAATGGTCCTGTCTCTGAAGCCCTTTGGCTCAGCTTCTGCTGCTTAAAGGTTTCACATGCTGTTAATACAATATACAGTCAAAACACAAAGGTTAAGATATTTATCGATACAGCATTAGTATCGATGCTATTCTGTACATTTCTATGAAACTGCTTGTTTCAGGCAGATGATGAACTGAAGGCCCAGTTTAAGATAAAGAGGGCTTATTTTGAACTGTAACTCATGTAAAGCTACTGTAGAAGCCCAGGATAAACACCTGGAGCTGGAACTGAGCAGTAGTGTGAGCTAAGGTTATTAATATCATTAATAACCCAGCATTGATCATGTAAAGCTGCACATATGCCAAATAAAATCAATAGAGATCAATAATTAAGGAACAGTTTCAATAATCTGGTAACGTTTAAATAATACGGGAGATGTATTGGTTGTAAATGATCTATCCATGTGGTTGTAGACAGAGCTGACCGATAAGAGTTGCTGACTGCTGCTCTCTGAGCCCTCCCGGCGGCTGTGGCTCCGCAGTGTCCCGCTGCTGTCGCCCTGCTCTGGCCGCATGTTGTTTACCAGCGGCGGGGACACCTCGGAGGGTTTTGCCCACCTACCAGTCACATCCAGGCGGCTCCGGTTCGCTCCGACATGTCGCCGTCCGCCTGCGGTCCCCCCGGCTGCTCCGTGTGCGCTTCCCGCGAAGCTTCGCAGTTTTTCGGGAAACTCGAGAGAAGCAGCTCAAAGTTTCCTGAAACTATTTTAACTCCGTCTGAGGAAGGAGCACCTCCTCCTCTTCCTCCACCTCCCCTTCCGCTCTCCCAGATTTAACCTCTCGTCTTCGCGGAGGGCTGATCGTTAAAGTGACCGACGGCACGAGCGGTAACAGGACGGTACTCAGAGTACTTCTCACTGCCGTTTCTCCGGTGTAAGGGTCCGTGAGCCCCGAGTGTGGACTGTAAGGTGCAGTCAGGAGCGCGGTGTGGGTGCTTTAGTTGCAGGAGTTGCCCCATCTTGTTGCAGCTGCGGTTTAATTGCGGGTGTACACTGTTGTGTCAATGGTTGCTTTGTGAATTTAAGGTTGCAGCTACTGTTACTATGGTTACTTAGTTGCTGCAATTACAGTAAATTTGTTTTGCTTGATTGCTTTAGTTGCTTTTAGTTTTGGAATATTTGCCATCTTAATTTTACTAGTTGGTGAAGTTGCTGTGATTTGGTCAAGTTGCATATGCAGGCATTCTCGCTGTAGTTGCTGAGGCTGGCTACAGGTGTTGCTGTAGTCGTGTATGTTGTCCTTAGATATTTGGTTTCGGAGCAGAAGTCGCCACACGTGGTTGGCCAACTGAGGATGTTGCCGTAGTTTCAGTGGTTGCCTCGATGTGAACCTGAAGGTTTGAGATGTTGAAGTGATCTTTGTTGTTGGATGTGGATCAGAGATGAACGGAGATTAGCTGAAACACATTCTGGGTGCTTTTTCAGTAAAATATTTTAATCTTTTATTAACTTCATGTCTGTGTTGGACTCTGGTCCAGGTTCAGGTCTGGCTGATTCTCTCCTCGTGGGAAACATCTGCACAGTGGCAGTGAAGGGGTTAAGGTTGCCGGTGTCCAGTTTCACCATATTTTGGAGATGACAACTCAGCGCAGATGAAGAATTCACAACAACAGAAGAAACCACAACATTCCTGCCATCGAACCTCCGTCCTGACGCTCCGTGTTACTGAGCTCAGCCATGAGAACTTCCTGTCTGAGCTGATGATCATTTAAACATAAAATACAAAACACTCAGTTTTTATGACTTTAACTGAACCTCTCTGAGTGTAACCATCTGAAGACGCCACCCTGGACATAAATGACGTATGATGACCAAAGACCAGATTATAGATATAATGGTATAAAATGAAGAAATGAATGTCCCTCATTTCTTCTTCATCCATCTGTTAAAGTAAACTCAGGAAAAAAGGAACTAATGATAATAAGAAAAGATAAAAGTGCTTCCTTTAAACAGTTACACCGTTTTTTAAATTAATTTTAAACTTTTTTAAGAGACAAAATTTTAAAAAATTTTTAAGCAAATAAACTTAGCTTAGTTTGGTTTACCTTCATTATATCCTGTTATATCAAAAAGGGATGTAAAGTGTGGTTCTCTGGCTGCACCACGGCACACGCGGCGCTTCAGAGGGTCATTAACATGGCCCAAACAATCATTGGACATCCTCTTCCCTCCCTGAAGGACCTGTGCAGCACTCGCTCTTTCAGTGTACTCAGAGACCAGTTTACCATCAAAAATCTTTATTTTCTGCCGATTGCTTAGCTGTGTCTTCAAATAAAACTTCTGTAACTTTGCTCTGCTTTACTTCAGCAGCATCAGGTAATGTTTAGATGTTGATTCATGGTTTTCTTCTGTGTTTTATCCTCAGTTACTTTGACACAAAGACATGCTGCTTTGATGCTCACACCTCTGACGTCTCACAAGTGTCAGCTTTGTGTTTATACATAGATATAAAAATATGGACTGTACTGATAAATGATCAGGATTATAATATTTTTCACTGTCTGAGTCTGAATTGAATCAGTTATAGAAATTGCTACCCAGCCCTAGCAATAGCCCTAATCAGTGCTAACAGCTGGCCTGATTGGCTACCTCCCTGGACCTTTGGGGGGCAATAATGTGCAATAAACATCCATTCTTGAATTTATTAAGTCATACCTTTTTGCACTTTTTATCCACTTTAAAGTTTACTGTGTTGTGTTTAGTGCTGACATGACAATTTTCTAATATCATTGTACTCTTTTACTAATTATGACTGCAATAACAATAATATCACATGTTGTTCTGTAGATTAGAATTATTAAAAATGATAATAATAATAAAAAATCGGTGTGAGCTGGATTAACCAGTTGGACAATAAAAAAATGACAAATTCTTCACTAAATTAAAGGTATTTATATTTTTTTAAAGTGTATTAAATATTGATGGATCTTGTGTTAACGTGTGGAAATGCTTGTCATGTAGGATCATCTATTGAGTTTTGGAGGAAGAAACAGAGGACAGAACATTTTTTTTAATGTTTGCATGGCAGGCTGCAGTTCCCACTGTAGCCGGCCGGCGGCGCTGTTTCCACAGTTGGTGAACTAGCTGTATTTGGTTGAAGGACTATGTTGTAAAAATCTTTCAAACTGTTAATTTTCGGACTTTTCGCGGCTCCTCCGCAGGAGTGCTCGGTGGGTTCGGGGCCTGCGTGACCGCCTCTTCCCGGGGACAGGCGGACCTTCCCGCCTCGGACCGTGTGGCGCGGGTGCTTAGTGGTTTTCTGATCTCTGGAGGTTTTTGCTGTTAGCTCCGCAGCTAATCCTAAAAGTCGCGTCAGCTGCGCGGATTAAAAGTTTCCCCGCAGAGCCGAGCCCAGGAGGAGGCTCTGCTGGGCACATTTAGGGAACTTTATCGCGGCTGTTTCTGCGTGTTTTTCGTGGTTTTACGCAGTCGTAAAAAATTACGTTAGCGGCACAGCAAGTGAAGCCAGCTGTGGGTCATAAATGTCGCCGTAGCCCGCAGTCACGCGCGGATAATAAGATTTTCGTGAGGAGATGCGGTAAAGAGAGGAGAGCTTCGCTGTACCGCCCGCTGACTCGGCGGCTCTGGGCTTGCTGCTAGCGAGGCCTGCGGGTCGGGCTTCCACCGGGCTCAAGTAGAGCCCGTAACCGCCGTCGAGAGGTTGAAGGCCGGCAGACGGCGCAGCCGCAGTTGGGCCTGTGGACCACAGTATGGAACGGATGGAAGTGGACCAGTGCGCAGGCGCAGGAGGCGGGGCACTTCGCAGGTCGAACAGCGCCCCCATGATCACGAGTGTCAGGTCAGTGGTAGTACACCACACATTGAACTCCGACCAAAAGACCTTAAATTTTAATGTATTGATCACAGAAAGCTCGCAGGTATCAGTTTAGTAGTTAAAGTAAGTCATCTTAATACAACAGTTCTGGGTCTTTTATTCGGCTTCATGCTTGGTGTGATGTAGTAAAATTAAATGTTTATTCTACTTACCTTGTTATCACTTAGAGTTCTACATGATAATTATAGAAATATATATATAAAAAAAGGTAAATATAGTGGCTGCTACTGTTTTTATGTTTGGTAATCTTCTGCTGTCATTAATAATATCTTAGCTTTAAAGTAGCAGCCACTATAGTCTATAATTAGTTTAAACTACAGTTTATTTACACATGACATAATTTGCAAATCTAAAAAATGTAAATATGAGAAATTAAAAAGTTCTGCAGTTGCTTGGATAAAAAAAAACACTCGTGGCATCCTTTTTGATTTTTGTACCTTGAAAACCATTAAAAGGATTTTAAAGTAACATGTACCATGAGGGCAAAAAGAATCAGTTTGAACTCTGAACATATGAGAATAAAATGTTAACATAATTGTTCAGATGTTTAAGATACTGATGCCAATAAATAGAGTTATTTATATATTTAAATATCCAAACCTCGGCTCTGTGACAAATACACGAGAGGTTATTGAGTATCTTATTGATCACGTTATTGGTCTCTCTCTCAGTGACGGGATGACGGTCTTCAGTCCCATGTCTTCAGCTCGGTACAGACGCAGCAGCATCTCCATCAACCCCAGCTGTCCCTCGCAGGTCAGTAGCGCTAATACGGCTCTGCAGAAACTTTATTTATCGGAAGATGTTCATAATCGGCTTCTTCCAGCTCTGTGTCAGAGCTGAGTCTGCTGGACGAACTTGTTGGACTAACCTGTGAATTCTGGATCCTGTCTTATTTACTTCATGGTAAATTTAGCAGCCACCTCCTCTCTTCACCCTGAAGTCGGCCCGTTACCTCGGTAGGATGAGGAGTGGGTTCAGACAGTCACTGTGGTGTGTTATTAAACAGCAGGTGGTGAGGTCACATCGTTTTTTAAATGTTTTTCACCAGAGACCACACGCTGAGGAAAAACAGTCAGCTGAGTCGGGGAGTGAACAGTGAGATAAAACAGTGTTTAAACACACCTGATCCTCTGATCTGAAGAGTCAGGTGTTTCCTTTGAGCTGTAGAGGTCGACCGAAACTGAAACCAGAAGAGACGGAGAGCTGCACAGGAACCAGATGTGACAGGTGCACCAGCTTTCAGAAATACCATCTGATCTGGATATTAAAGTTTTTATCAAGGGCTTAAATTGGAAGGTCTCATTAACCAGGGCTCTAGACTAACTTTTTGCCATGGGCGCACCGGTACACCTAACTTTAAAAATTTAGGCGTACCGGCACAAAAGTTAGGCGCACTCAAATTTTTCAACCGCATCGCTTAACACCGCAGTTTTACATGTGCACTTTCTTTGGGGGGAAGTCCATACAGACAATATTCATTTCTAAATTATTAACTAACAAACTTGTGCTTAAATTGCTTTGTCAATATTGTAGAAAATGTTAAACTTAATCATCATCTCGGCTCCTCTGACGACCTGTTTGCTGCTGCCTGCTGCTGAAAGGCAGTGGGGAGAGGGGACACTTGGGCAGTGCATTTATTGCAGCATATAATGTGTTTTCTGGATACTTTGCTGTTTTTTCAGCATTCAAAGATTGATGGCACCGTGTCAGAGCTGGCTATGAATTTCAGATGGATCAGGCCTTAACTTAACACAAAAGTTATCAATAGTTCTTTTCATCTTTTCTTATTACCCACAGCTACATCCACTCTGTCAGGCCTAGGCTGCTCACTAGGGCTGGGTATCATCACTGATTTCTATAATCCATTCGATTCCGGTTCTCAAAGTCCTGATTTGATTCAATTTAGCCTCAGACAGTCAGAAATATTATAATTCTGGTCATTTATCAGCACTGATACATGTGAGACTTCATCAGAATTGTGAACATCACAGCAGATGCCTTTGTGTCAAAGTAACTGAGAATAAAACACAGAAAAACATGAAGGAGATTTTCCTGGTCTGGCGTTTTATAGCAGATAACCTTAAAAATATTCTGCAATTTTGCATAATTTTAAGAAGTTTAAGTTTCTTCAGTATTGAACAGCAGAAATTAGGCTTTCTTGTCCGAGGTCATTTAAGTGAGAAAAAGAAAAGAAAAAGACAGCGGCCGACAGCGCTGTAAACAACTGTAGACTGGTGGGTAATAAGCCAATGAATAAGAAAACAGAGATTTGAGACGGGAAACTGTTCTTGAAGTACAGAGAGAGAGAGAGAGAGAGAGAGGGAGCTGTGCATGAAGTGTGATTTTTATCCTGGTGGAAGCAAAACAGCAAAAGTCAGAGGGAATTCATGACGATATTGATCAAATGTGAAGCGTAGTTTGCTGCTTCTTTTGCTGCTGGCTCGGCGAATTTTGGTTGGAGAGACAAAACCTGCAGCTCAGAATCAGCGCAAAAAAGACGGAAACACAGCGCGGACCCGACGCATCAGAATCGCTGAGCTCCGACAGCGTGTCTGTGTTCGGGCCGTGGGGTGAGAAAGACGAGAAAGACAAAGCTGATTCTGATGCGTCGGGTCCGCTCTGTGTTTACGTCTTTGTGTGGAATCCGTTAATGAATCGATATCGCTTTATTCAAGCTACTCACCTTTTCTCTTCCACCTGCACTTTCAACTGGACCACGGCCAATCAGAGAGGTCCCGCCCCTGACTATCTCTGATTGGTTTAGTCCACGATAGGGGCATAATGTGTGTCTGTTGTTGACCACACGGAGAGTTGCAGAGATTTTTTTATTTTTTTTTATTTTGTTACCCTTAAATATTTGGTCGCACCGGTGCGACCAAATATTTTTTTTTAGTCGCACCACTGAAAAATTTGGTCGCATTCTAGAGCCCTGTTAACCCATCACAGCTCCCCTAACTGCACCTCATGCCGATGTTTATGACTGCTCGAACGCTTGCAGAAGGAAACGAGGAGCCAACTGCACTCATATTTTACAGTTCAACATACTTTTAACTCAAAATGTTCAAGTACTGAGGAGAAATTATAAGTTAAGCACCACATTTGACTTTTTAATCTGCCGTTGAAACACAGAGCAGAGGCTCACACTAGTCTCTAATCTGATGATCATCATAGACGCTGGGCCAAACACCGCATCTTCCTCCGACTTCTCTGTAACTTTGTTTTTGTACTTTTGTCTTCACCATAAAGATCAGCAGCAAATATCCAGTCACGACTTCCTGTTTGGATCCTCGAAGAACACAGCAGGACTACAAACAGAGATTAAAGTCAGACTAAACTGTGATGAGCACTTTAGCTGCATCTGTTCTGAAGTTAACCCTTTAAAGCCAGTCGGAGCAGGCACGCTCCATTTTGCGTAACTATTTTTAAATCCTGGTAGCACTGCAACCACGTAAGCTAGTGCAATAATGTTTTTTTGCATATGAAACCGGAGAAGTTGTACTTACATCTAGGGCTGCCACAAACGATTATTTTGATAGTCGACTAGTCACCGATTATTTTTGCGATTAGTCGACTAATCAGATCATGCATCCATTGGACGTAAAACGTACAGCTTATTTCACCAGCATGCATCTGCTCTTTTATAACTATCATTAGCTTACAGCTTTAAGTGTTTAAGGTATGTGCTAACTAAAATTAAAGACAAGATGATACGTTTATTAAATTTTAATGACATTTGCAGTTTGTTTGGTGGAGTTTAATAAACTCAGTCGTCTGCTCCTTGCTATCTAAAATATAACAGGACACCGGAGTATATTCTTGAGCATCTCACATTTCTGATAATCAGTTGTCTGCTTGACGTTTATTCAGCTGTGTAAAACTATAACTTTAATCTCAGCCAAACCGATTTACTCAGGAACAAATAAAATACTAAAAAAAGCCAAACAATAACATTTTTAAGTTATCTAAGTGACTTATATATCATGTTTAACCTGAGTAACGAATGACAGCGGTGGGTTTGAAAGTGATTTGCCGGGAGTCTCTAGCGAACTTTGAACCCCAGCTAGCTATCGAGCTGGTGGGTAACAGACGTCTCAGAAAATGTCTTGATAAACTGAGCAGATATTTGAGGTTTACACAGCTACATTCTCGCCTGAAAATATGTTAAACGTTTATTTTGTGACCCAGAAAGAATAATAAGAGTGATATTAAAACTAACTAGCTGCCGCCATTGTTGGAAACTGAGCAGGGCCGCGCTATGAATTCTGGGACACAGCTTCTTCTTCTTCGGGGTTTAATGGCAGCTGGCATCCTTGTACATGCAGTGCTGCCATCTTCTGTTTCAGTCCGTCATTACACTCTTAAATCCTACTACTTATTCCTGCGTCTTTTGGGATCTTACAAAGCTTCAAACGACGCGTCGACTATTAAATTAGTCGTTGACTATTTTAATAGTCGACGTAATCGTGACTAGTCGACTAATCGTGGCAGCCCTACTTACATCTTATGCCATCAGCTTGTCCTAGGTCACGGTTTCCTTCCACATATAGCTTTGCAAAAACTGCATAAAAAGCGCTTGCAGCAACAAAAACATAATATTCCAGAAACACGCTTTGCCGATCAGATCAGCTGTTCATAACACTTCCTGCGTCCATCGGCGTGAACTATCGCATGCCCGCCATGACCTGCCCGAAACCGGAAGTGACGTCATTTTGCGGAAATGTAGTTTTTTACCATCGTGGCCTTATGAGCCTATACTTGTGTTTTTAAAAGTTATGTTTAACTTAATGACTTTCTGTGTCGTTTCTGGGATGCTTAGGACTCATATTGCACTGCTGGAAATAGTTTATTTTGATGCATATGCTGCTTTTTTTTTCAAAATTGCATTATAATATTTATTTTTGGTTTTCCTGCAGTATATGAAAATTGGTGTATTTCAAAAATAGAACTATGAAGACACTTAAAATAAATTTCCTGTGGTGGGAAACTATTTTGTGCAACTTTTTTGTATTTACAGTTTTGAGGGATAAGCCTCTTAAATTTCTCTAACTAGAAATATATGTTAAAAAAACAAAAACGATTTTCAATTTTTTTGTAGTTTATTGCACTTTTTTGCAATTTATGTAATTACTATGCACTTAATGCTTACATATTATTAAAATCTGGGCTATAATGGTTGTATTGATGTATAGCAACTTGAAATGCTCCCAAAAATGGCACTACAGCATGTAAAAATATAATATAAGGTCTGGCGGACTTGGTTCTATGGTAGGTCTTAAAGGGTTAAAGGATAAACTGTGGGGATCACACAGAGTTGGAAAAATCTAGAGACAGTTTTCAGATCAAATAATAAAAGCTTTTATTCATGTCACACCTTTTTAACTTAAGTTCAGACAGAATGCTGGACAGCAGGGCCAGAAATACACCAGGATAAAATTAAAGAACACAAACCGTCAACAGTTGCAAAATAGAATAAAAAGATTAGACAATCAATTACAAAACAATCAGTGATGACAGAATCAAATCAAATGACAGTGTCTGAGCTTTTCAGTCAGGCTTTGGGCGGGTCGACCCAAAGCCTGATGGAAAAGCACAGTTACAGCCTTCAAACACAAGATGGCAGCACAGCTTACAAACTCACAGCTCGTGAGCTCTGACCTGCACAGCGGGTGTCTTCAGTCTGGAAGTTTGTCCTTTAAATGATGCTCTCTTCATTTCAGCTTCACATAAACCTTTCACTCCACTTTTGGATTTTTATCTCTTTGAGCTCCTGTTTTACACATTTTTCCTCTTTCAGCTCGTCCCTCTGTCTCCTTTCTCTCTGACCGGAGACAGACTCGACCACAAGAGGCAGGTGAGGACAGACTTCCTGCTTGGTTTCCCGCCAGCACGCCACTTTCTTTCTGTATTTGCTCAGCATCGTCTACAACGTGTTTAAGCTATTTTTAAATCGAAGAGCAGTGCTTCAGTGTCTGTGTTTGCTTCACCTCAGGAGGAGAACACGGAGATGACGCTCAGAGGGACTCTGCAGAGACTCAGGTAATCCAGAAGCTCTCCTTCTATCTTTGAGGTTTAAACAAGCAGTTAGTAACCCTCTGTCTATCTTCCAGTCCTTCCAGTCTGGTCCCAGTTCCTCCAGTCAGCCAGTGGCACAACCACACATCAGTGGTGAGCGTCTCCACATCAGTTTTCATGCTGCCTCACTCTTATTTTGATGGTTTACAGCAGCACTTCCTGTCAGGATGCTTTATTCTTTTCTAACCTGCTGAGCTTCATAGGTATTGTAGTTTTTAGACCAATAAGAAAGAGCTTTAGTTTTGAATTTAGTTTGAATATTCTGACTTGGGGTCCTGAAACTAAACCCGATCAGATAGTGAATGAAGGTCATTTCAACTGGAGCTTTTTCTTCTTCAGTGGTTTCCGTCACACGACAGCGGCGTCACGCCCAACTCCTCCCCGAGTCCTACCAGGAGGTTCAGGTTTGTCTAATGCCTAAGCCTGATTTATTGTGTATTCATTGCGCCGCTGTGCTGACGATTGTGTCGATTGCCCCGCAGACCTGCGGTCAGCACCACAGTGAGGTGGCCGGCGTTGACTCCGCTGAAGAGGAAAGGTAACCAGCATTTTACTGTTGATCATTCTTATTCTGCAGTCTTGAAATAAAAGTGTGTAAATCTGTGAAAACTCATCTCTCAGGGGGGGTGGAGTCAGATGGACCCCCAAAGAAGCTCTTTGTTGCTGGAGTAACAGACCCCACCCACCGCAGCAGCTACACAGTTAGGTGAGGATCACCTGAGAGATGCGTTGTGTTCAAAACCTAAAACCTGAAAACTGATCTTCCTCCTCTCTTCTCAGCGTCTCTCAGTCAGCGGCAGACTCTCCTCCTGTGGGAGGGTCCATTCCTCAGTCCCACCCTCTGTCTCTCTCGCCCCCACCCTCCTTCACCCCCTTCACCTCCCACCAGCACCCCGGACACTAAAGACCACCTCACCTCCAGTCCCGACCCCGTCACAGTGGGTGCAGACCGACCGTCAGCTGGAGGAACTTCAACCTTCATCACATCATAAATCTGTTCCAGTCATCCGCCAGTGTCCCTGTAAGCCCCGCCTCTGTAGATTTCCAGCTGTCCCCATTGGCTGATTGAAGATTTATCTCCACAATCATGTCACTTTGTGGCTCCACCCCTTATGCAGGCCACAACCACTGCCATCAAACAGTGCAGAGAGGACTCGACATCAGTGTCATCGTGACATCATGAAGTAAACCCGGGAAAACTTGTAAAAGGACTGAAGACACGCTGGTTGTGTAATCAGGCTGAACAGGCACAGCTTGGAGTGAAGGGGATTGTGGGTAATCCTTACGTGAACATCGAGCAGAAATTAGGACTGAAGAGGAAAGCAGAGGATGTCCCGTTCTTTGGCTTCCTTTCTTTAAAAACACGTTGAAGAGTTCTCGGCTCGTGGAAGGGTGAAACATCGGGGCTCCTGTCCAAACGGACCAATCAGCTGATGCTGCTCATGAAGTTCCTGTTTCTCTCCGGTTATTGTTATTATTGGGATAGTTCAAACGAGGTCCTGAGTTGTATTCAGGACTTAAACACAGACCGCTGTCCAGACGGTCTTTGGAGGCACTTCAGGAACATTTGAATTCCTCTTCAATGGACGGGATCGGAATCAAACTCAGAAACTTCTGCAGAACTTTTGTTTCCTGAAGTTGCTTTTGTAAAATCTCAGAAATCTTTCTGTAAGGAAGACATAGAAATTATGAGGTTTATTTAGACACGAGGAAGTCCTGAGTGTTCATGATCATCTGGACTCACAGCACTTCATCAAATCAAGGCTATCATTCCCAATCCCAAAACCACATGAAGGCGGGCTGAAGCTCTGCCTCTGAACAAAACTTCAGCCTTCGAAGACTTTTTGTGTTTTAATGAAAACTTCCAGTTATGGATGAGACTGGATCCTTCTGGGTTTTCCAGAAGAATCCCGACAGCCCGGTCAGATCTCACTTGGAGGTTTTGTCACCGGATACGAGGCTGGTTTTTTTAAGCCAGTCTCCAGTAAGAGCACAGAGGTGGTTTCTTGTTAATAGTGTATCTATATGTGAATACTTGGAGCAGCTGGTGTGCGCTGACCTTCCTTCGGCCTGCAGGGTTTGATTGTACATATTAAATCGGCAGAAAGAAGCCGTGCTCTTCCTCCTCTGAGGTACATTTAGGATTGAACTCGTTGAACCCACTTCAGTCATTTTACCTGAGTCTGCTCTGATTTATCAGCCACACCTGGCCTACAGAGAGTTTAGAGTATTGAGTGCTTCCTGAGGCTGTTTGACTGGGGAAGGTAGACTGTACATGGTAAAGGCCCCCATAAAGTGAGGGGCCGGTCAGTTCTTCAGTGTTAGCAGCATTCAGTTACATGAAAGGATTATTTTATGGAGAAAGCTCACTGAGACCAAAGCAAAGAACAGTTACCAACATCAGTTAACTTGATGTGGTTTTGGATGTATTTGCCGTGTGGTGTTACCATGAAGTATTATCCTCGTGGAGCAGCCATCGTAACGCCGGCCTGTGGTGTGAACAGTTTTATTTGACGTCTTTGGAGCCTCGAAGGGAACGAGACTACAAAACACTCTGAGACTGACCGGAAACCGTCTCACCAGCAACAGTTCAGCGCGCGATTGGTCGCTCTGCACAGATTATTTGGCACAGGGGGTAGAGCGGGACAGCTCGCCCATCATTGGATTGATCCCTGAATACTAAAGTTCATGTGTTGGAAGTACCCTCGGACACGAGCCTGAACCCTGAGTTACCCCTGATATGATTAATAAAAGCAGTGTGTGTGAGGCTTGTAGTAACAAAGTGCTTTCTGCACTTTCTGAGTAGAAACGCGTTACAATCACCAGTCCATGCACCATGTACCATAAAGAACCCCAGCCGCATCGGTCACTTCGCTCGCCAGCGGTGACGTCATCACGCAGCCACATCTGTTATGCTCACCTTTATGGAGCTTTTGTGATAACAGCAAAACGCGCAACGAAAATCAACATGTACGGCTGTCCGAAATGACACCAAAGCACGGCATGTGCCTGCAGAAGTGCAGCGTAGCGCCTGTTGAACGGTACCGTGCAACAAAGTTGACGTCACGACCGCTGTTTCTGCCGGTCGTGCATCTCTCGAATTTTCCACACTGGTGCGCTGTGGCACCGCCATGTTGTAGACCTGCGTTTACAATCATGTCGGTTTTTACCGCTATTTTAAAGCCGCGTGAGTGCAGAAGCTCAGAGTCACCGATGGTACAGAACGAGAAAAGACGAGACTTTGTTGAACAAACTTAAAAAAAAACAAAAAACGTTGCCTTTGCGTCAGGTTTGGACTGTTTCTCCTCCACCAAGCCTGACGTGGAGGTTTTGTCTCAGCGGCGCCCCCTGTCCTTCAGGGAAATACTGCAGCTGCTGCCTGCACTGTAACAGCAAGGTTAAGTGGGCGTGTCTGCGTGATGGCGCTACCTGCGGCATGTAAAGCGACCAAAGTGAAGGGTACACTGGAGCCTTTTGACAGACCACCCATCTGAAAACAAGCCACTGCACCAGCCTGAAGGCTCGCCCTGCTGAAGGACCCGTCGAGGCTCCATAAGGTTCAAAGTTCACGCCACATGTCAGTGAGCAGGTTTGTACTGTAAGAATGTCCAGTCTGGAAGCACCAGTTCACCAGTCTGGATATAATGATGTGAGCACAAAGCTGAGGTCAGGTCATGGGTCAGAGGTCGGTATGTGGACGAGCTGCAGTTCTGCTTCCAGCGTTTGCACAGTGTTGTACAGTTTCCTACGATCACTCATCGTGCCTGAACATGTCTTCATTTGGGAGGAGTGGCAGTCGGGTCAAAGGTCAGGCCTGAGGTTTCAGTGAGACGTGTTTGTAAATAGTCTCTATAAGCTCTTTGATGAAGTGTCTTTATTCCCAGTTAAAGAGAACAACCCGCTGAGCGTCAGTCGCCGCTGGCGACGCAGACACAAAAGCTTTGTAGTTTTTTTTTTAGAGGCAGATTTTTTTTTGCCGTCACCACTTTGCACAGTTTGACCATTTTGATGACATAACCTCGTGGAAGGAATGCTGTCCAGTTCTGCTGCTTTTTCTGTTCTTGCTTTATTGTCACGACTCTGAGTCTGTCCTGTTCCAGACAAACGCGCTCTCACACGGCGGCTCAGGGTTCGTGAGCAGGCCCACACCAAAGTCTTCACCTGCTAAAATGTCTAAAAGGAAAAAAAAAACTATTATTTTAATTTTTAAAAAAGTTAAACGTGTCAAACAAGATTTAAATCAGACATTTAATAATTCTTCTGCAGCGTTTTTCATGCAGTGTGTCTGAATCAGGACTCATTTCCAGTTTGAAGCGTCTGAAGCAGGACAGACTTTCCTCAGAGGTCACGACACGCTGCACAATTCTAGTCGCTGTACAGACAGACCGTAGCTTTAAGACAACTTCCTGTGTATGTGTGAGAAAGATAACCTTTGCACAAACGCCACCCCATGCTGTCGGTAGCTCTGGAGAGGTGTTATGTAGCGGGACAGAAATGTGATGGACTCTGGTTTAAACGTCTTTGGTGTTTCATCGCCGAGACTCTCGTCCTGCAGGTGTCTGAAGTCCAATATCATGTTTTTATTTTTATATGTGATGCACATGTCCAGTGTGATTGGAGGTTTTTGTGTTTGAGATGAAGATTTTATCCGTTACATCCTGACACAGACAGATGTTTATGCAGAGGCGAGGTTGTGAGCGCTGTTCTCAGAGAGGTATTTGCTGAAGGTTTTTCAGTATTAAAGGAGTATTTCACTCTGGCAGAGCGCCGAGAGTCAAACGTCAGAAATGACCCTTGGGGGCCCCGTAGTTCCCCCGCCTCCATCACACTGTAGAGTTTCAGTTTGGCAGCAGCTCAAAGGTCAAGTTCACTCAGGCTTCATCTGAGTCTCCATCAGTGGATGGAGTCCTCTGAGTTCCAACAAACAAAACATCCTGTGTGGGAAATAATGTTTTGGCTCAGCCTGACATCACAGCGCCACCTTGTGGTCATCCAAAGTAAAGACGAGGGAGCACAGGACGGGAACTGGGTTTTCAGACTGCAGAGGCATCGCCTGTGATCATGTGACCAAGACTTCCCCTGTCAGTCACATGGTAACAGCTGGCTGATACCCATGTTTCAGTAAATAGGCTCCGCCTCCATGAACATCACAAGCTGTTTGAAAGCTCAGAGCTGGACCTTCAGCTGGTTTTATTGTTTTTACTCACACGCTCATCAGCAACATGAAATATTTAACTTTTTAATGAAGATAAAAGCCCGTTTTTATTTTTCTGAGATTACGAAAGTCGACGAAGGACCAGAGTGAGATACGACTTTAACAAAAGGGCTGCTAAGAGTTTTATTGTTGAGGACAAAGGGAACTAAAAGCACATTAGTCACACGTTCACATGTAAATACTTGGACTTCTCTACATGAGACGGATGAGACGATGTATTTTTATGCAACTGAAACATTAAAGTCTATATTCTAGTGTTCATTCCCTCGAGACGATCTCACGGCTGTACGAGAAAAAGAACGACTTTAGTGGAAACCGTTCATGTACACACTATAAATATATATAAATATTATATTGTATATGAAAAATACCAATAAAAGAACGTCTGTACCTTCACATCGGCGAGTTTGTTCTCATCATTATTACGAGACTCTGGTGTCAACATGGCAGCGTCACAGAGGGATGATCGCTCAGAGAACCTCTGCTCTGTTCGAGCGACACACAAAATGAATCTTTAAAAACAGATTTACTAAATTTATCAGCTTCGATTTCTTCTTCCAGTTCAGACACACTTTACTTAATATCAGGCTGTCTGAAAATCAAGTTATAAACATTTAATCTTCAGCCTGTCCCAAACAGTCCTGATCAGGTTAATAAGAAACAAACTCTTCAGATTTGTGTCTTTTGTTTTCCGAAGTTTGCCCCAAAGCAAAGTAAGAAAAATACGTTAAACAGTTGTGAGTCGAGTTTATTCAGCATAATTCAAAGGTCACAAAGCTCGCCGTGGATACCGTCATGGTTGCTGTGCACTAGCTAAGACGACTGAAGGAGATTTCCTGTCATTTCGAGCCCCTCTGAGCCTTGAAGCTCCACCCACACCACCTTATCAAAATGCCGGCAGACAGCCGCCGTCTTTGAACAGGAAGTTGTAAAAGAGCAATGATGTCAGCATGATGAGCAGAGCTCAGCAGGACGCCGGGTCAGGGCAACCCAAAGCTTCAGAGCGGTGGTCACCTCTGTGGGGGGTCAGAGTCAGGGTGGAGCTGCTTCACACTGAAATGAGCCAATCATGAAAACATCTGAAAAATCACGACCGCCTTTTTGGTCGGCTTGTTGTCGTAGTGATGATGCTGATAAGCACTCATAATGCTGGTGTGGGAGGAGCCATGCACTGTGTAGTGGCATTCACACGTCCAGGAGAGCGCTGAAGCTCCGACCAATCAAATCATGTTTACTCTGAAGGTGGAGGTTGGCCGCTGGCACCACGTCCTGCAGCAGGATTCAGGTGGGCGGTGTGGGTCAGAGTCAGGGGTGGGGTCATATTTGGAGGCTCAGAGGTGAGTCTGCACATGAGTATCTGCAGGTAAATGTTGTCTTCATGATAACGATGCTCACAAACTGACCTGAAACTAAAACTCACTGAAAATAAAAAAAGATTGCGTCACTACAACAGAAGAAAAGTCTGACTCGAGCTTCATCGGGAGAAAAAATAATAATAAAATAAAACAAAGTGAGAAAGTGAGGTGGCTCTGGAGAGGTCAGCGGGACAGGAGGGGGAGGTCACTGGAGTTCATGATGAGGCTGG
Organism: Oreochromis niloticus; assembly: GCF_001858045.2. Taxonomy (NCBI): domain Eukaryota; kingdom Metazoa; phylum Chordata; class Actinopteri; order Cichliformes; family Cichlidae; genus Oreochromis; species Oreochromis niloticus. Next base: position 31,297,435 of record NC_031975.2, on the reverse strand, counting down.
AGTCCAGGTTGAGGCTCTCTGAGGAGAGAAGAGGAGTTTATAGACAAACTGAAGTGAGACTGCAGGAGCTCCACGCCTTCAAACCCGCGCCACACTGACCTTGATCAAAGTTCAGCTTCTTATTGGACGAGCCGTCTCCGAGGCCTTCGATGTCCACCAGGTCACTGTTGACGTCCGAGTCGTTCAGAGCGCTGAGCGTCACGTCTGCAGGGAGAAGGACAGCTCGGATTAACAGAGAACCTCTGAGCTAATGAGGATGAGTCTGAGGCCTCGGGGGGTTAAAGGTCACCACACAGTGGCAGGAAGTCCAGAGGTCCACAGTTCTTCATCTCCTCCTGGGCCTCAGTCATCCTGTCTGAAACCAGCTGCTTTAGCTTCTCCCCTTCTTTCTAACCATCATCATAATGGTGGCATCCCCTCTCTGTGACATCACACAGACCAAAGAAAACCGCAGGAGGTCTCACCTGCTGTCTTTTGCTTCTTGATGGGCGGGGCCAGGGAGGGGCTGCTCTGCATTCCTGTGGAAGCCACGACCTGTGAGGTCGGCACGGAGATGATGGCAGACGCGGCGGGCGCCGGGGTGGGCGTCATGGCGACTGGAGTTTTCTTGACACTCTTCTTGGGGGACTCGGAGGAAATGGGCACCCGGCTGTCCTCGTACAGCTTCCTCTTCACCGTGCTCTTTATCTGAGCTCTGCAGAGGAAGAGGAGCGGCCATCAGCCAATCAGAGTTCATTCTGTTTTTTTACATCCTTAAAGGAAATGTTTGAACTTTTTAACATAAAATATTCAACAGTGAAACCTTTAAATGAATCACGTGAGCATTTATTGACATTTCTATAAGTCTTGTGTTTGCAGTCCTACAACAACAACCCGACACCAGAGTCTCACTCGGGTTTCCTACATTCATGTCCTCTGTCCATTTAACACAAACAGCAAACATTAAGTGACCTCCGTGCGTTAGCGGAGCCCTCCTATACTTTTGATTCCTTTTGTGTTGTCACGTTTCCTCTGGTGGTCTCATCTGATTCCTGTTTTTGTTCTAAAACTAAACATCTTCATTAATAAAAGGCAAACTGCTCCTTTAACACTCACACTGTGCGCTCTTTGATCACCGTGCTGATGTTGTTGAGGTCGTCTCCAAACCGACGCACAGCCAATCGCAGCATCTCGATCTCCGTCTCTGTCCACTTGGCCCTGAGGACAGAAACACGACGTCGGTTCACAGAAAAACTCAAACGTCGCCAAACCGCTCACGTCCAAACACGTGAAACCACGCTACTCGTTTACAGCTCTGTGTTTTTATCCTCCAGCTCTGCATGTGTGCGATGTTCACCATTCAGGCTCACATTCACACCAAGAACAAGTTTATAGTTTAAAGTTAAGCCTTTTTGGTCATGTTTGGTCACAACCATCTGACACTGTGTCAGTAATGCAGCCACTTCCTCTGTGTGTTTGTGTGTGTCTCTCTCACCCTGCAGGGCTGGAGTCGGACACTGGGTGGAGCTGCATGGTCAGCTCTCCCAGCTTGGTGAAAGCAGCGCCAGCTGCTGAGAAGATCTCGCCCACCTGCAGGAAACACAGCCATCAATGCGCCGATTTAAACAGTGACCTGTACGCCTGATCTACGCTGCATGCCACCTTTAACTGCACACAGGTGCTACACCACCAGCTGTGTTTCCCTCACTTTAAACATGGAGACCTATCAAAACCTGGATCAGGTGTGCACCACTGCATATACACACGTTCACTGCATTTCTAAACAGATTCTAAACAGTCTGAGGAAAAAGTGAAGCACAAAGCAGGAGATTTACTCTGAGCTGATTTATCAGGACTCTCTCTGCAGTACAGTCAGTGTAATGTGTTCCTGCTTTTGAATGTTGTTTCTGGTTCATCATTTGTCTCTGATAAGAACAACACAGTGTCACTTTTAACACATCTTGCTGTCATGGTGAGGAGATAGTACCGCACTGCTTCTAATCAGAACTGAATTTCTGCGCAAAAATAAAAAGCTCTGGGTGTTCAGTATGTGCTGAATTTGCCTCTACTTTTTATAAATTTAGGGAAAAAAAACATTTAAAGCAGATTTCATGACGCTCTTCTTCATGCTGCAGCAATTGAATTAAACTGACAGATTTGTGAATGGAGTTCTGCGTGCAGCTACATGACCGGTTCTCTAAAAGTTGGCTTTTAAGCTCACTTTTCGCACTTACGTAAAAGAAAAAAAAACATAAGCAGGTGAGACCTTACCTTAGCAGAGGCTGACGTCATTTCTGAGCCTCAGGTGAAAAAATATATTATTTTATTGTTTTGATCTCAAAATAAAACAAATGAAACAAACCGTAGCTAGCTGGTAGCTACAGTTAGCTCTTGTAAGCTTAGCTAGCTGGCTTCCGTTAGCGGGATTCCCGAGATTTAAGATCCTAAACTCGCGAAGCTGTGCAGGACTCGCATCCGATGAGAAGTTGTTTTTTAATTTGGTCATTTATTAATTACATATTCAGAAAGAAAAACTGTAAATATCACAACAAAGACAAACGGGAAACAGAGAATGTTGCGCGACTTTGCAACTTGAACGCCATTGGACAAATTGACAGGAAAAGGCGGGGTGTATGGGCACAGGATCTTTCATTGGTCGCTGGCCTGCGGCTTACGAACAGTACCGACATTCACCGAGAGGCTCGGTTCTTCGATGGGTCTTCTTTCAGTTTAGAGTATAAAAATAATAATAATAATCTTTTGATCGTCAAAGGGACGCGGACATGCCGTCGTTGCTATTCTGCGGGCCGAAGATGGCCGCGTGCGGGATCGTGATCAGCATCTGGGGCGTCATCATGCTGGTAAGATCATGGAGGGACCGACTATTTCCTGGAAGGCTAAGGAACTACCAGTTGGGACTCTGTATTTGGATTAAACATAATTTCATTATGAATAATTTCTTGCTGCTTATTTTATTCCAAGTTCGTAAAACTCTTAACGCATTTCAACGCTGACTGGCTAATCACTGAATTCCAGTACTTCTCGGGTACATAGACGGAGCCCACATAGGCCCATCTGAATGTAGTTCTGCTGGTTTCACCCTCCTTAAACGCTGCAGCAATAATCAATACACAGATAGATTAATCAGGGAGTTCCTGGGGAAGAGCTGTACCCGTCTAATTAAGGTGATGAAGGCGGCTAAAGTCTAGTTTTCCAGTCAAACGAATGATTACGTTTTCATTAATGCAGATTTATTAATGTTGTGGTTTAAAGGTCACGGGGGAACCGACTAATACATGGTACCTAATCAGGTTAAAGCATTTATTGATCACTTGATCAGCGCTGTGTAAATCATAATTATTGGCTCTGGTGTAGATGTTTTTATGACAGTAGACTGATCCAAAACTTTATTTTAACCATTTTTTTCATCTAAAGTAAATTTTAAATGGATAAAATTCTCTGAATTAACATTGTGACTCCTTTTAAACCCTCATGTGATGTCTCACAACAGGAGGTCAGTTTTTCCACTTCCACTCTGTGATGTCTGCTGTTTTCTGCAAAGACTCAGTAAAAAGTGGGAAATGTCCTCAAAAGTCTTTTTTGGTCTGAGGGGGAAAAAAAACTAAAAGTGAAATCTGTTCAGTTCTGAGGTCTCAGGTCTGTCAGTTAAAATATTCAGCAGATCACTTCCTGCTTTTGTTATCAGAAAAAGTCCTCAGTTGAAGCAATGAATAGAAAACATTTAAACTAAGTGACAAGGTTTGATTTGTGGCTGTGGCCCTGACTGGTCCCTGAGCCTCATGTTGACCCCCTGTCTTGCTCTCTTGCAGGCGATGTTGGGAATCTTCTTCAGCGCCAAATCAGCCGTGCTGATCGAGGACGTCCCATTCACTGAGGATGACATCCGTAACGAGTGAGTCGGGGGCTAAAAGCTGCTCGGTCGGTTCGACCCAAGCTTCAGATGCTGCGACGCGTCATGGACGTGACGCAGTCTGACAGATGACAAACAGCAGATAAATTCTTCTTGTCTCTCTTTTTTTTTTCACAGTAAAAGTCCTCCTCAGAACATCTACAGTCTCTACAACCAGGTCGGCATCAACTGCTTCATCGCCGCCGCCGTCTACGTGGTGGTGGGCGCCATCTCGCTCTGCCAGGTCCGACTCAACAAGCGGCAGGAGTACATGGTGACATAAAGACCTGCGGCGACGGCCTGACCTTTGACCTCGAGCACCCAGTTCCTCTCAAAGTTTATTTACGTCTCAACTCTGGGAGATCTGATTGGCTAAGATTAAAAGGGGGCGGGGTCAGGCATCACCTGGATTATTTATTTTGTATTTACATGTTTGTTGTTGTTGTTGTTCTGTTGTTGGGTGAATTGTTGTTTCATTCCTTTCTGTTGGACATGAAAGTGACCAAAAGCGTGAAACACTGACGTCTGCTCGCCACATTTAATCACATTAACAAGGAAACTGGGGGGGGGGGGGCGGAGCCCCGAGGACGCCTTCACCATCTGCTGAGGCAGTTTTATTGTGTCACAAGAGCAAAGATGAAGGCGTCGCTCAGGCGTCCTCCTCTGCTCGAACAGATCGGAGGACACGAGGCTGTGTTGTGTCTCTGATGTGGGTCTGTGTTTGCTGGAACATCGTTTGCAATAAAGTGTGTGAGTGGAAACTACAGGGAGTCGTCTTCATTTCAGTTACTGTGGAAAAATGTTCCTCGTGGATTTAAATGGGTTTTTTCTTTTTTCTTTTTAATTATGAAAGTAAAATTTATTTTAAGAAACCCTCTTCTTTGTTGATCTGTAGTTTAAATTATATATTTTTTACTGGAATATTTGCAAAATTTGCTTCAGAACAATCTTTAATTGCCATTAGTTCACATTTTTTGATGCTAAGATGGAGACTTGATGCTTTAGAAGATACCATAGTGTTAATAGCTCTAGGAATTTAAGCTTTCCTTTAAAAATTGTGTCACCTGTCCAGTGTGTTGAAACGAAATTGCGCACAACTAAAAATCGATATGAGGAAAAAGGATGTCATCAATGTATTCCTCAACAACTATTAAACCTAAATCCAAGTTGGGTTAGTGAGTGTGGAATATAAAGTTGTGCTGTAATAAATCAACTGTTACTCTGTAAACATCTGAAGCTAAAATAAGTCTGTTCTTCAAAAACTTCAGGATAAACCAAAATGAGCCTTGTGAGGTTTTTTTATGTGCGTGTTTTTTTTTTTTTTTTTTTATAAAACCTGACTGTGAGTCATTAATATTCCAAAGTCCAAAATTGAATTTCATCTTTTTACAAAAGTGAATGCTGGAGTTTTATAATAGTTAGTTTCCAGTATTAGAGAAGTTAGACGGTGAGTTCGGGCTGTGGAGAACTGCAGTATCCACACTGTCCATATAAACATGTAATAGAAAGGCAGCTGCTTTACTTTGTGTGTATTTCTACACCGAATAATCTAAGCAGAGCTCTGGTAATAATACTACAATTATTATTATTACTAAGTTTTTTAAAAAGGCAGGCACGCTGACGTTGACTCCGCCCCGGTGCGAAAATCCCGCCAAACACAAATGTACAGGAGACCAGGAAGGAGCGACAGCAACAGGAAACAGGCTGTGGACGAAAACAAAGAAACGTGAGCATTCTTTCACTACTTTATGATTGTTTTACTGCTGGAGAATGAACGAGATGACGGTATGTTAGTGCTCGGTTTCGCGAAAGTCTCTTTTTCTACAGTCGTTGCTTTTTAGCCGCTAAATCACCGTCTTACCCTGAACACGTCGCGTGTTCGGGAGCAGGTCGGAGTGTCCGTGTGCGTTTTCACGGACTCTGTTATTCACAGCATGCTTTGTGTGTGGACTCTCTGTAGGCGAACACGTTTTATATGTGCAGCTGAGTTTACTAAAAGTATCGAGTGTGTGCGCGTGTTAATGCTGTTACTGAAACACAGAGAAAACATGTTCAGTAAAACTAACTTCATTTTATCTGCGATAGAAACTGAAGCAGTTTCCACTTCTCTAAAACCGGGCTGTATGAAAGCAGCAGTGAGGGGTTTTTACGTGGTTAAAGTGTTTAAAACATGTTCAGCGCCATCTTCGGTCAGCGAAGCGTGACGTCATCGGGTCGGCTGGTTGTGGCTGTGTTCACACCAAACGCGATAGACGCGAACAAAACGCGCTAGACTATGGCAAGCCATTAGTGAGAACCTTCACAGACATATCTTCCTGAGATACTGTTAACATTATAAAATGTGAAAGCTATTATCCAGTGGTATTACTTTAAACTGAGTAAAACGGTATTTTGATAAAAGTTAAGGTCTCCGTTTGTTTCAGAAAAAGCATTCTGTCATTTATTTGCTTTTATTATTTATTTATATGCCCTCCGCGGACCATCTCTGCACTGCGTGGGTGATTAGTGGCTCCGTGCACACTAAGGGCTGCACACAGGGACAAGGCGCACTAGGTTACGATCAGATCTTCCCTGGGCGGGGGAGGTGATGAACTGTATGCCACTTTTTCATTGGTATACATTAAGTACAATGTTTTATTGCCTACGGTGGGGCAGGTCACATACTGGATGAAGGTGGGCAGTATGGAGTCCAGCGAGACATGATTAAAGTCCCCTGGTATTAGAAGAAGAGCTCTCGGAGATTGCGTTTGGAGTCTGCGGACCACAGAGAGTCACAGGCTGCCTCCACGGACTCTCAATGTCTCTGCTGCAGAGTTGTTCTTTCACAGCAATGTGCCCAGGGATACCACAACTGTCTTTAACAAACACTGCCAGTCCCCCTCCTTTCCTCTCACCGCTGTCTCTTGTATTGTCCGCCCGCAGCAGCTGGAAGCCGGGCAGCCTACTGACAGAGGGAGTATCGGCCACTGTGACCGGGTTAGCGTCATTAGCTCCTCAATCATATCAGGGAGCGATCTCACATTTAGAGTGATTACAGGAAGGAGAAATGGTGTGTAAGGTGTCCTTCTCGGGAGACATCACCCCCGTCACTTCCCTCACTGGGGATGTCGGGTCTGTCTGCCGGTAGCAAAGCTGCAGGGCGCAGCGCTAACAGCTGATCCCTAACGTAAACAAAGAAGCCATGTGCAGAGTGTCCAAATACGGGTGAAAAAAGTGGAGACAAAAGAAGAGAAAAGTCAACATAACTAGCACGAAGCAGTAATACATGATGGCAGAATCTGAATGCTAAGTTAAAGGTTAAGAGAAGTAAAGAGGAAAATAAGAAAGAAGCTCAGAAATGAGCAGAGCTGCCATAACAGGTACCACAGTTAAGGTTTCAGAAAAAGCATTCTGTCGTTTGCTTGCTTGATCATGCCTTAAACACATCAAAATGCATAGTGGGATTATAATACATGTCAATACTGTGACAAGCACTGGTACTGAATAGGCAATCACTTAGCAGTGAGGAGGGGGAGATACAGGAGAGGTGGAGGAAGATCTCAGCCTGGGCGTCTATTGTCTTGTGTAGTCTGGAAGATGAGTGGATGACGGGGTGGGTGCAGTTTTCTCTGTGGTGGGGTCCGGTGGGCTGTCCCGGGCTCTGTGGGGCGGCGCCTCTGCAACCCGCCAGGGAAAGGCGGGTTGCAGAGTATGGGGGTGCCTACTGGGGTCAGCGGGGGAGCTGGCCCCAGGGAGGGGTCACTTGCTCCTCCCTTCCTTCCCTCCCCATCTCCAGCTGCCTCCCTCTTCCCGCTCCACCAAAATCACCCACACATGCAGGGCCTTGGGGTAAAGGTGTGTCACCAGGGTGCAGGGGAGGCATTGCTAGTCTACATGTTTTTACAAGGTTTTAGAAGTTTTAATTTGCTACATACATCAGTATTAGTATGTTTTTCTTATTATTTTCTCTGTGCCTCAGATGTCATCAATTTCAGAGTCAAAGTGGAAAAAAGCACTGACCTTCATCATTGAGGATTTGGATAAGCCACAGCTCAAAAAGATGCTGGGATTTCTGGATATCCCCAAACAGAAGAAGACTACCAAGTCCAGAGAAACCATTCCTCAGACAATCATCGAGTTCTACGGAGTGGAAAAGTCTATCCAGAAAATCGATGAAGCAATGCTCTGGATACCAAGGAAGGATGGAGCAGTCCAGGATCAGCTGCGCCCCTTTGTTGAAAAACTGAAGAACAAAGAAAACGAAGGAAACAAAAGTGAGTTCACTCATTGATATTTATTTATTTTTTTGGTCAGGCGTCTACAGGTTTTCCAAAAAATCTCATGTGTAAATCATGTTTAAATTTATTAAAATGTGAATCTTAAGTTTTATTATAATTGTCTTTATTACTTTGTCCTACCAAACTATTCATTGTAAAGCAGCAATTGAACAAATTCCAAATTGGCAGAAGTGAATCGAGCATTTGTGAAAGTTTTTTGTGTTATTCTGATCAAAAGTAGTAAAACATAGTACAAAAAAGCAATTGGAGTTAAAAAGAAATCATGGAATCAATTTATAGAATAAAATCTATTCTAAACCTCTGACTCATCAAAGTAGCCGCCTTTGACAGCTTTAACAGCTGAACACACCCGTGGCATTCTTTCTACAGTAGAAATCAAATATTCTCCCATATCTGTTACAGAAGTTCATAAATGTGTGGCACTTGGAGGTTGCATTGCTTTCACTTTCCTGTCTAGTTCATCCCAAAACCTGCAGGGGTGAGAGGGGAATTTAAAAATATATATATATGTAGGGCTGCCACAAACGATTATTTTAATAGTCAACTACTCACCAATTATTTTTGCGATCAGTTGACTGATCAGATCATGCATCCATTGTACGTAAAAAGTACAGCTTATTGCACCAGCATGCATCTGCTCTTATATAACTATCATTAGCTTACAGCTTGAAGTGTTTAATGTATGTGCTAACTAAAAATAAAGACAAGATGGAGTAAATTCTCGACCATCTCACACTTCTGATAATCAGTTGTCTGTCTGACATTTATTCAGCTGTGTAAAAACTGTAACTTTAATCTCAGCCAAACCAATTTACTCATGAACAAATAAAACACTGAAAAAAGTCAAACAATAACATTTTTAAGTTATCTAAGTGACTTATATATCACGTTTAACCTGAGTAGCGAAAGACCGCAGTGGGTTTAAAAACGATTTGCCGGGAATCCGGTGTTCTACACCGGCTCTAGTGACCCTCGAGCTCCCAGCTAGCTATCGAGCTAGTGGGTAACAGACGCCTCCGAAAACGTCGGAGCACTTTTGCAGATATGTGGTGTCTTGATAAACCGAGCAGATATTTGAAGTTTGCACAGCTACTTTCTTGCCTGAAAATATGTTAAAAGTTTATTTTGTGACCCAGAAAGATTAATAAGAGTAATATTAAAACTAACTAGCTGCCGCCATTGTTGGAAACTGAGCAGGGCCGTGCTATGAATTCTGGGATAGGTTGGGCCACGAAGTATACACCCGACCCATCCTTCAAATTTGGGGAAATGAAGGAATTGTCAGGGTCTTCGAATTTGGACAGTCTTCGTTGTGTTGCTTTAACGTAATCGGCCTACAAATGCGGGCACAGGAGGATGCGGTTCCTGAATTTGGAAACAGCTACGATACCAGACACAGCTTCTTCTTCTTCTTCGGGGTTTAACGGCAGCTGGCATCCTTGTACATGCAGTGCTGCCATCTTCTGTTCCAGTCTGTTATTACACTCTTAAATCCTACTACTTATTCCTGCATCTTTTGGGATCTTACAAAGCTTCAAACGACACATCGAATATTAAATTAATCGTCAACGATTTTGAGGCGGTCTATCCCTCAAGCTCGCGTCCTCTACCAGAGGCCTGGGAGCTTGAGGGTCCTGCAGTATCTTAGCTGTTCCTAGGACTGCGCTTTTCTGGACAGAGATCTCCGATGTTGTTCCCGGGATCTGCTGGAGTCATGTCTCTCTCTCTGTCACTCACTCAGACTCTGGGACAACAGTGTTGTTCCTGTGCAGCAATTTTCCTTGTTGCTGGCTTTCAAAAATGAGTTTTGATTTTCAAATGACTCATCAACCAGACCAGCCAATCACAGGCTTGCAGTCTGTTGACATCAAATTTTCCAGATGGCCTTGGATTGCTTAGAAACTGTGGCAGAGTCAGTGCTAAAAAGGTACCTGATACCATAACCTAGCGTGCTGAGCCGAGCCAAGATGGTACTAGTAGAAAAAGGCTTTGAGCGAAGGTGCCTATCAGAGTGTGAACCGTTACCATTAAATCTGATCGGGGCTGAAACTGATTCTGTTTTCTAAGGAGCTGTCTTGTTGTAGTCGTGAAGAGAGAGACCACATCAATGGACACTATGGTTTCATCTGGATCCAGTGCAAGTTTGTGGATCTTGTTGGTGAAGTCATTGGAGGTTTTGATGTGATGGGATGTGGGGGTGGGCGATATAAACGATATACAATAGAAACGATATAAATTTGGCCAACGGTAGAGATTTTGACTATACCGCTCTACCGCGATAGCGCATGTTGATGATGTCATCAAGCTCCGCCTGTTTTGGTCGAAAGCATCGCAGCGACTACAACCATTATCATCTGCAAATTATGCCGGGCGACAGTCATAGCAAAGAGACGAAGCACTTTTGAAATATGGGGAAAGCCAAAAACTGCGCTTCCTCTACTTCCGTATCATTGATTCATTAATGTTGAATTCTCTCGCAGCTGTTCTATTCCCATGTTGTTGCAGTATATTAATGACTATCTCAGTTGTTCTCCTGACTGAAGTTTGGTCCGTTTACAGCATCCTGCCATGCGATTGCATTTGTCCCTAACCATCAGGAACCCTCACGTTAACTTTTATTGAGTGGAAAAGTGTTAGCGTTCATCCTCCAGCTTCACTGTGTTTATATTATGCTAACATAGCTGTGTAGCTAGTGATTAAGTAGCACAACATTATATACCAGATAGTCCAACTTCAGTAACCCTACAAACGTCACTGCTGTTTAGTTTTCTGTCTTCATTTATGTTGGAAGTGATAGCAGAGCTGTACGTTTGAATGTTTCAGAAATCTCTCAGTCAGAACATGCTATATCATGCTTAGGTGGAAGCTAGCGAGCTAACTTCCTGTTAACTTCTAACTCCGTTAAATTTAATAAATCCTGTTTTCATGGATGCCTGGATGTTAAACTTAATTGTTACACCTGGTAAAGCAGCAACGCTGATCATTTTATTAAAGATGAAAGAATTTAGACGTAATGCTCCGACAGTCCATCCACCAGTGCGGCTTCGTAGCTTACCAAAGTTGTATTAAAGCATTTTTTGACAGATTTCTGCACGCCGTGTACCACATAAAATCGGTTCTAGGTCAGTAGACACAACCAGAATTCATACATAAGGCACACTCTCGATTTTTGAGAAAATTAAAGGATTTATAGGGTGGAAAATACGTTATACAGAAAAAAAAGAATATATCGCGATATATATCTTTACCACACATGCTTCAAATCATACCGCGATATGGATTTTAGGTCATATCGCCCAGCCCTAATAGGATGTGTTCCTCACAAATGGAAGTAAAGTGATGATAAGGTGCTGGGAAATTTTGTAGGTGACTGAGTTTATACTGTTAACAGTGGGTCTGAGTGGGACCCCTTCTTTGTGAATCTTTGGAAGTCCATATATACGGGGTGTAACCTCTCTCCTTGTAGTGTTGAAGGCAGATTATGACTTTCTTTGGTAAGATATTCTTACCAAAGTGCTCAAATTATGTATTATTTATAAAGCTGCTGCTGATGCAGAGTTACACGTGAACAGACTGAACAGTAATCGCTGCTAGCGTTTTTATATTTGCTTGGTGTAAGTATGAAAGAAACAGACTTTATGTTGACTGACTCTGCAGTGAAAACCTGACACACACATGCTCTCACAAGTTGGATTCATTTCTCTTTCAGGAAACAAGAGGAAACGCAGTGAAACTGAATCAGAGTCAGCAGAGAAAACGCCTGAAGCTGGTAGGCAAACACACCCTGAAACTGTGGCAGTGATCTTTATATGAGCTACTGAGCTGTGTGTTCAGGCTTTAAGAAGAACAACATTGTGAATGATTCAAGTTCAGATGAAGAGCGAGAGGCTGAAACTGGTAAGTGCTGGAGGAAACAGTGCTACTGGATTTTAGTGCTGCTTTCCATCTCATACATCATGAGCATCATGAAGATTTACTAATAGATGAAGAGCTAACTATCCAACAGACAGTGATGTAGTTTGTTTAAAATGCTCAATATCAATTTTTAGATCCATTTCAGTTCAATTCAGTTTATTTATACAGCACCAAATCACAATGAGTTGTATCAAAGCACTTTATATTGTAGTGTAAAGGCCCTACAATAATACAGAGAAAACCCCAACAATTACATGAAACTCTATGAGCAAGTGGTTGGCAATAGTGGGAACGAAAAACTCCCTTTTAACAGGAAGAAACCTCTGGCTCAGCGGGGGCGGCATCTGCTGAGACCAGTTTGGCTGAGGGGGGAGATTGAGAAACGACACGCTGTGGATGAGAGCCAGAGATTAATAACAACTAATAGTTAAATGCAAAGAGGTCTATTAACACATAGTGAGTGAAGAAAAACACCCAGTGCATCATGGGAATCCCCAGCAGCCTACGTCTATTGCAGCATAACTAAGGGAGGATTCAGGGTCACCTGGTCCAGCCCTAACTATATGCTTTAGCAAAAAGGAAAGTTTGAAGCCTAATCTTGAAAGTAGAGAGGCTATTGCAGCCACAGCAGGATGAATATGGGGATACTGAAGACGCACACCAATAAACACATAAAATGCTCAGCCCACCTTTTCACTCATTAAACAGCAGGTGAGGCGAACAGGTGAATGCAACACCTTTATTGCTTAATACACACAAATGAGTCACGCCCACAACTGCGCACCAACACAGTGTGTGTATTCTCAACCAACCCCCTTAACCGAAAACAGAACTTACACAGGGCTCCTACAGCGAGTGTCTGTCTCCTGAATCCAAACTGGAAGCTGGTCCCACAGAAGAGGGGCCTGAAAACTGAAGGCTCTGCCTCCCATTCTACTTTTACTGTTACAGGAAGTAGAAACAGGCTGCAGCCTGACTGTTTGTTACCTGTTAAAGTTCGGCTCTGGCTGCTGGACTGGAGTCTGCATACGCTCACCTTTGACATGACTCTGGGTTTTTGACTAGCTTAGCATTAGCATGCTGTCTGTGCTTGTAAAGAGCTGAATGCAGCTGTTTCTGTCCTGGATGCATTTTACACTTTACCATTGAGCTTTTGTCATTTTACATTCTTTTACAGATGGACTGAAGAGCCCTCAGCCTGACAAGGTAGAAGATGTGATTTTTTTTTTTTAAGGTTAATGTAATACTGCATATTACATTACACCAAGTTTTAAATAATTTTATTAACTTGTGAACATTTATGCTTTCTGTATGATAGAAGTAATTACACCAAAGAGATCAGCTCTGTGGGCTGGTAGGGATTTGATTCCCACATAACTGTTTGCACATTTCTGAAAACAGTTTCTTGAACATTTACAATATTCAGTCTATGAGTGACTTTCTGTTTAACTGTTTCTTTTCAGGAGATAAAAATCCCTTCATGGGTGAGTGAATCTTTGAGTTTTCATTGGATGATCACAGCATCTGACTTGTTTTGCGATGTATGTTTGTCTGCGAGCTGACTCTCCATCTGCCTCCAGAGGAAATCCATCCATGATGTAAAAATCAGCGGTGACCTTGGAAACAAAGTCATAGCTGGCAAAGTTGTGCAGAAATCTGGTCTGCGTACATATGAAACCAGAAAAAGGGAGAAGAAGTTTTTCTTTTACCTGGGAGTGGCTGATGAAACAGGCTGCATTAAAGTGATGGTGTATGGAAGAGAGCGCTATCAGCGTTTCCAGGAGAAGAGCTGCTACCTGTTCAGAGAGGTCATCATGGAGGAAAATGTCATCAAGGGTGAATCAATCATGAAAGTGACCAAAAAGAGCGTCATTTCAAAGACGGCACCTATTGATGTTCCTGAGAATGTGGAGATGGAAGCTCAGATGCTCGTTTATTCCCAGACTCCAGTTTGCTCCATCGGACAGGCCATCGGATCAGAGGAGAAGACATCAGTGAGTGTTGAAGGAAAAGTAACAGAGGTAAGTGTGAACTGAATATGCTGCAGTGAAGCTGTGAGGGTGCTCCCACAGCTAAACAGTCATGTTTAGCTTAGTGTCCTGCTGAAGGCTGTGCTGTGAAACTCTGATGACATCAACCTTTAAATGAACCTTTAACTGTCTTTGAGTGAAATGGATGGAGGTTCTTGTTATTACATGTGTCAAACTCTGGCGCCGAACAGTGAAGCCATCACAGTGGCAACAGCTAAAGTTCCTCTAACAGCAGCTTGAGGCTGAATTTGTGATTCCAAACTTCACAGCAGAAATAAACATGCACAGAAGAGTTGTTGGTCTCGGAGTTGTTGTCATGTTGTGTTGTTGGTTTGTTCAGATCGGCTCTGTTGAAACCGTCAAACTGAAGAACAAACGGAGAAAGAAAGACAAGCGAGAGTTCCAACTTGAAGATGGCACAGGCTCCATCTGGATCACTTTGTGGGGTGAAGACATGAAACAGCTCAGAGGAACATCACCTGGAGACTCTGTCAGGGTGGTCAATGTAAAGACAAGTCACTACTATGATTCAGTATCGCTGAACTCAACAGATTTCACCAGAATTTTCAAGGTAATTTCTGATGCTGGCTTCAGTTTGAAATGTCTTTTATATTTGGTATTGATTCAAAGCGGAGACTGTCAGCTTTGACCTCCTACTGGAACATTTCCTCACTATTGCTGAGTCTCTGCTCTCTAGTTAATCCAGCTGTACCTGTTCTAAGTGCCTCCACCAGGTGGTTCACTGTGAGGGTCTCCCTGTGGTCCGACAGACTCATCTCCACCATCTTGGACTCCAGCTGGTGACATCAGTCTTTGCTCTGCTCTGTGAGCTGGAGGGTGACTCCAGAATATGTTCATGTGCTGTTACCTGAGCAGAACCAGGACTGTCTGCTGCAGGACAAGATGGTGGATTTGGAGTTCTTCTGCAGGATGAGACTCACTATGAAATCATCATTACTCACTTTTTTTGAATAAAAAGTTCTTCAGTTTTATTTGTTCAACATGTCCTGATCTCGATGGTCAATCTGGTGTTTTGCAGGTTCAAAGTGCCGCAGTCGAGAACGTCACAATCCAGATCATTGGGATCAAAGACGCCAAGAAGACTGAAACAGAGGTGGATGCACTGATCAGCAGCGGAGAGGTGCAGTCCTTTGTGGTGACTTCATCCCTGCTGGCAAAAGCGTTTGGTGTCAGACTGGAGGGCGACTTTGAGGACAGACTGCTGGAGAAAATGCCGTTCTCAGCAGATGTAGAAATAAAGGGAAACAAGATCATGAAGATTAAATACGCTTAAGAGCAATAAAGATGAGCTCCACTGTTCAGGCTGGGCTGCAGCTGCAGAGAATCTGAACTGGATTCATGACATTTGAAAAATTTGAGTAGATTTTGACAGTTTCAATAAAAAATGTAAATCTCTCTTGAATCAGTTTTATATTCCTAATCATTAATGTGTGCTGTTTCTTCTTTCCTAACTGGTTATTCTTGATTTCTCTTGTCATCTTTTTTCCTGTGTGTAAGAACTGTACGTTTATATTCATGTTGTCAGTGCTGTAAAGCAGTAGATTCTCATAATTAATCATAACTAATGGCTCTGATGTTGATGATGATGATGGAATGTTTTTGTTGGAATAAAAAAGGCTCTGATTTAACTGTTTGTTCTGTAAATCTGTTTACAAAATCCTCCTGTGTCTGATTTCCTGTCACAGGAAAAGCAACAATCAGCAGTAAAGTGACACCGATCCTCGTGCAGACAGAAAGCAGGGCCAGCACTCATGGGGCTCACAGGCAGTGAGCTCAGCTCTGCTCTCTGCTTCCATGGAGTTTTCTTATGGTGCCGGCCCACCGTGGCTTTTCCACCATCAATATGAAATATCATTACCATTCTTTATCTCAGTCTTGCTGTGTGTTAAGCTTCCTCCTTTGGTTGTTTTGAGATTAGTCAGGAAGTAAAAACTAAAAAAGACAATATTCAAAATACAAACGTGCAGTTATAACGTAAAACAACTCAGAGCTGCTGTCAGACTGTGGGACAAACAGTAAAGGAGCAAAACTAGAGAGTGAAGCCGTCAGAGAAATATTCAACCTAGAATAAGTTTAGCTTCAACCTTCTGGAGGAGGAGTGAAATGAGATCAGTCGAGTGTCTGACTGCATCACTTCAAGTGTTTTCCACTGAGTCTGCCCAGCAGAAGCAGATCACCTGCAGCTGGGAGCAGTGGTGGTAACAGTGGACAAGCAAACCAAGCTGGTTCGTCCTACTCCAGGACCAGATGGAAACGAGCATCGCTAAGCTGCAGGTTAGAGACGAACTCTGTCCCGGGTCAGTGATTCTTCTTCTGCACCTCACACCTACTCCACAGGAGACAGTTCATCTGGACTCATATTTAATATTTATGATTTTAATTTGACACATTTGTGGGACAAATGTAGAGGCAGCTGTGACAATGCCTTCAGTAAGGGTTGAGTTTATTGGAGATGTTTTTATGGCCCTTCGGTGAATTTTAGTGACTCAATACAAATAAATTAATGCTGTAAATCACTTATCTGTTTAATAATTCATTTAATATTTATCTATATAGCATGTACAGAAACGACAACCTATGTATTAATATAAATCACTTAACATATCTATGCACTCTCCTGCTGTTTATTTCTAATGTGATGGCTCAGGTCTGATTCTGTCCACAGCATAATAAAGGAGATGTAGAAATCACTTTAGTTGTACTTTGTCAAAGTAAAGTTAAACTGGATAATGTAACAAAGGCTAGTGACAGCTTTTCTGTACAGTCACTTTACTCATCCTTTGCTTACTTTCCAGTATTGAAAGATATTTCATAATATAAAATAATAAGAGAATTTCAGCATCACATCATTTGCTGAGTCACTGTTTGATTAATACAAATCTAAAAAGAATAAGCAGGATAGATTTTATGTAAACAGCTGGTGATATTTTTCAGGCTGTCTGAAATGTTGCATTAGACATTAAATGTTTTTTTAAAGAAAAAAGGTAACTCGATGGCTGTAAGCATGAGACAGAAAAAAGGATGCCACTAACATTTACTTGACCACACACTCCTGTGTGTGTGTGTGTGTGTGTGTGTGTGAGTGTGTGTGTGTGTGTGTGTGTGAGAGAGTGCGTGTGTGTGTGACCAGGAGTTAACCCTCAGATGTGGCAGCCAAAACTTCAATGACATGTTCATCAGGAATCCAGACAGCGAACTCATACTTGACACACTTACTCAGGTGATGATAAATCTGTTTGGAGGTGTGAAATTCAAACAGGTCAGTGGTTCTTAGACAATATCACCTGACTATATGAAATGTAATTTTATGTTGTAAAATGCAGTACCGAATAAAACTAAGTTAAATTACATTTTATGTGACATAAGCACAAAATGAAGAGGATCAGAGCAGTTCTGATGTGCAGTATGTGCTTACCTGAATGCTCTGAAACCAAATATACTAAACCTAAAAATCAGGATTCTATATTTTGATTTTCTTTTAATTCCAGATGACCATCCAAAGTCTGGTCATGTGGAAGGTAAGACTCTGCATGTAAAGTTGCATTACACACCAACCGTGTTTGAAAAAATGACACAAAATTAGAAATTTTTCAGATGCAAACATGTCACATCTGAAAAATAAAAGGAAGCCACAGATCCTGGGCTCATCTGATTCTCAGGAAAAGGCAGCAGCAGGGAGAGTTTCCTGATTTAATCCAGGAGTTGAAGCTGTATCACAAATGCACGGGTCTGATTGGTCAGATTTGTTTATTTGCAGGTAAAGAAACAAGAAAAGTGAGCTTGGTCAGAAAAAATAAATTGCCTAAATTCTTCCTGCAAAGTTACACAGTCAAAAACAGTCAAGCAGCAAATTGATCAAAACCAAGACAACCAAAACGAGGATAAACAATTAATTTTTATAAGACTTTATATGTTTGTTTGTTTGTTATAACAGTAGTTTTTCAGAAGTGTGGATGTGGTAAACATTAAAAAAATGTTTTTACAGCTGTATGATGTCGCTTAGACTGACAGGTGGGTTATGAGGAGCAAATGTAACCAAAACTTAAAAAAATGCTGCACAGAGCAAAATATCCAACTACTAAATAGAATAAGAATAAACCAGAGGGAGATGACATGATGGTACTCAGGCACAGGTGAAGTCAATCATGGATTACCAAAAGTAGGAAAAACCCCAAAACAAAGGAGGGAAGTAAACTGAAGCATGGACAAAGGACAAACCCAGACAGGATGACCTGGTGTTGATGGGATCAGCCACCAGGGTCACGTTCACCATAAGCTCTGAGGTGATTAGCTTTGATATCAACAGCTCTGAGTTTTAAAGAGAAAAATCTGGAGAAGCAGATGAGACATAGTTTACCAACAGACATCTGCTATTAGTTACAGCAACAGCCTCTACGTAGCTCTACGCTTAGCTCAGTTTTTCATTAAGTAACTATTTCTGCTACAGTTTATGGCTATTTATTTTGTTAATAATCTCTATTTTATAGAGCATTTTTCTTTCTACTATAACTGAAAAAGAAGCTTCATGAAGTTATGAATGAATGATGTTAGCCCTCCGTCTGGATCAGAAAACCTGGACCATCTCAGGTAAACTCATAGCTAAACCTGCATCCTGGATTAAGGCCCTGATCACTTGCCATAAGCAAAGTTGCATCATGTGATCATAAATGTTTAACTTTCAAAACCATACTTTTGACCGTACACTTGAATGCAATAAGCTAAGAAATTCAGCTCGCAGACGTTGACATTAAATTCTGAAGGCAGCTCATCAAACAATGATATCAAACATCCATATTTCAATTTCTTTCCTTCAACCATCCAAAATCGGTCACGTTATAGAAAATTACAGCCGAGAAGTTTTTAGAGGAAGGTCACTCATAACCTCATATATGTTGGTGTTCTTCAGGTAGAACAGAACTCAGTGGAGTCGTCTTCTACTGTGGTGAAAGCAAACTGAGGGCAAATTTAAAGAAAACCAGAGAACCTGTGTTATATCAGACATTTTACCACTTTTCAGTACATTTGTTACACGATTGGAATTTTCATATATTTTTTACAGCACCAGGACCATCAGCTGGAGCAACTGGTGTCAGAGCTCTGACTGATGGTAGGTACACAGCTGTCCTCAGTAAATGTGTTTGATTAGAAACAAAGAAAAGCATCACAGCGTTTGTCACGTTCATGAAGTTCAAACTGCAGACACCAATGAGACGATGACCTGAGTGAGACTGAACACAGACACCTGAGAGAGGAATAATACAGGACAGATGAATCACTGACCAATAACAGACAATCAAACAGAGAAAACAAAGGATAGAAGCAATAATACAGAAAGTCACACGAGGAGCTAAACAATAAATTTAGAAGCAAGCAGGGAAGCTTATGGTGTCACATTAATGTCATAAATCACACATGAAATAATCTCTGGAAAATATTTTTCAGGCGTTCACGGCAACTCGCACAATTACATTTCTCTCACATAAATTGAAGAACCTGCACACACAGGACTAAACAGCATGACACGCTCAGAGAGGAGTTTGGTGAGCTCTGCAGGAGATTCATTCAGATCTTAAACATGAATCCTGCAGCAGTTTGACTGTTTGAAGGGCGGAGCTCAAGAAAACGATGTGATTGGTCACTTTCTGGATTTTAGTTTGATTTAACAAATTTCTGTGATTTATGTTTTGAAATAAACTTTGTTCTTGCATTTTGAAATAGAAGCAATGCAGCAAGACTCCAATTCTGTCATTTTTCCCTCAGGGCAAAACCACTTTGTGGATGCACATGAAGCCGAGCTGATCCACAGAGTGAGCAACATCGAACCCATTCTGGATGACCTAAAAGGAAAAATCATCCAACAAGAAGCTTACGATAAAATCAGAGCTCTGCAGACCTCTCAGGAGAAGATGAGGAAGCTCTACAGCGGCCCTCTGAAAGCTGGCGATGCCTCCAAAGAAGCCTTCTACCAAATCCTCAAGAAACATGAGAAGATGCTCATTGAGGCCAGGGTCTCCTTTATGATCACAGAGTAACTGAGCTGATGTTTGTAACTTACAGGTCTATCAAACCCGTGGCTGTCAGACTGCATCAACACTGCACCTGTCCCCAGAATAGCTTCCTCACACAGGGTGCAGCCAACATCAGAGCACCACACAGAAGGGTCCGCTAACTGAGGAACTGCGGAGTGCTTCGGAGGCATCTACCAGCGACCCCCGCTCCCACATCTCGCCCACAGTGGAAACGTCTCAGGTGGTGCAAGAGGAAACAGAAGAGGGGTAAGCGTGGAGGCATCAGGAGCAGGCTAGCGGCTGATTTTTTTTCACATTTTTGCGCCTTCTACAGAGGCACCGTTGAGAGCATCCTCACCAGCTGCATCACTGTGTGGTCTGGCTCCTGCACTGGGTCCTGCCAGAAAAAGTTACAATGAGTATTGAGAGCAGCAGAGAGGATCGTGGGTACTTCTCCTCCCTCCCTCCAGGACATCTACTCCACCCGCCTCAGCTCTCTGCATTACAGGTGACTCCACTCATCCGTCCAGCAGCTTCTTCAGTTTGCTGCCATCAGGAAGGAGACTGAAGAGCCTCGGGGCCGCAGACTGAGAGACAACTTCATCCATCAGTCAGGAGACTGAATTCACTCCCTGCTCTCACACACACAAACTCCAGACCTGCATCTCTGAACCCCCCAAACATACAAACTCTGAACCTCCACCATCAGCCTTTCACTGACTGCCCCACCTCCACATGCACATGAACTCTTGCCCACAAACACTGTTGGACTCTGCTGTTTATGTAAGATTGTATTGTATTGAACATAAGACTTTTATTTTATTTTCATCTTTAAGTTGTTCATTGTACACTGAGTGCTGTGGGAGCATTGCAACTTCAAATTCCTGTGTATGACTGTACAGATGGTCTTTGACAATAAAGCTGACTTTGAACTGTGTATTCAACCTGTAGTTAATACGATTCCTGTGTATGGTGTGTGTTGGAGGACTGTGATGTAAGTCTTATCTCCCAGTGTCCACCTCACCTTACAGTATGAAGCACCTGGAGACACCTGTTGTGATTTGGAGTTATATAAATAAAGTTGAACCAAATCCTCACATGTGTAAACCGTAATAACTCAGCTTTAGCTCTGCTCATTTATGTGTGTTACTTTAAGAGAAGACAGGAAGTGTGCTGTACAGTTGGAGGGCCGTGCTGGACCAAACCATTATTTATGAGAGTGGGGGTGGACGGGACCTTTGATTCTGAAACTGCCTGTTAGGAGGATAAAGATTTAACTCTGAACAAACAGTCAGTGCTAAAAATCTCTCTCTCTCTGTGTGTGTGTGTGTGTGTGTGTGTGTGTGTGTGTGTGTGTGTGTGTGTGTGGCAAGCAAATGAGATGAAAGGTAAGTTGTTATGTTCGACCTGCGCGCTGACACCACACAGACCCTGAATAGTGAAATATGATACTGAGCAGCTTTCCCGCCTTCCTCGAACTACTGGCTGCTCTGAAACTCATAAAGAAACTGCTGCGGCTGAAAACCAGCAGGAGTGAGTATCATTTAAATGCTTTTCCCTGAAAGTTAGAAAATAAATGTATTAAAGTTAAGAATTTTACATTCATAAACTATTGTTGATCTTGTGGTTTGAACAAAGAAATGTGAGAGCAGATTATCGCCTGTTATGGTTTCTGTTTCCTGTAAGTGTGTGTCATTAGGACAACAGGACTCTGGAGATTGAAACAGCTTCTCCAGCAGCTCTGTCCTCAGGCAGCATCTCCTCCCATCAGGAAGATGTTTGTTTCAGGGAAGCTTTATTTCAGCAGACCATGAACTAATGACCTCTGCAAAAATCTGTATACAGTGTATGTAGTATGTAGCTGCTCCTTAGTGCAAAGAGGAACAGGATGAGCAGTGCCGGAGCTACAAAATGACCTGCAGCAGGTCAGTGGTGTGAACGTCTGTGACCACACAATCAGAAACAGTAGGTCTGTGCTCACGGCCCGACACCATGTAGACAGACAATACCAGAACTGAACAGTTGACCACTGGCACTCTGACAGACGGGGTCCTCCTGGTGCACAACACCCGGCCTCATGTAGAATAGAAAGGCTCACATTATTGGACAGGTTACAAAGTGCTTGGAAACAGTGACTATAGAGTCTGTGTAAATGTTGTTGTTTGTGATTCTGATCTGCTGAGTCGTTTTCTCACAGCTGGAAACAGAACACACAGATCACTCTGTGTTTACATGACAGCTCTCAGAGGGCGGGGCCTTTAAACTGCGTTTCAATACATATTAAAACAAGGTTCAAAGTAGAAATGAAAACTTCTCTGATGAATGTGAGATGCAGTGAAAACTGCACAGTGTGTTGGGTTTATGGAGCTGGTGTAACAGAGCGTTTCTGTCTGTGTGCCAGATGTCAACGATTTCAGAGGAAGAGTGGAAAACAGCTATGTTCGAGATCCTCGAAGAGCTCGATGTGCCACAGTACAATAAGATGATGTTTTTTCTATCGGATATCCCCAAATATGTAAAGACCACCAAGTCCAGAGAAGAGATGCCCGAAGTAATCATTGAGCGCTACGGAGTGGAAGCATCTGTCCATAAAATCCATGAAATAATGGATCGAATACCTCGGAGGGACGCTGCAGTGCAGGACCGACTGCGCCCCTTTGTGGAAAGACTGAAGAAGAAACAGGAGGATGAGAGAAGAGGTGAGTTCATACTGTGACCTGATGTTTATGTGAAGTTTCTACAGATGGTCTGTGAGTGACAGCAGAAGCTTTAATGGTCAGTTCAGGTGATAATAAAGAGGTTTTTACAGATGTTTGATGTTTAGGTCTTTTTTTCTTTCTTCATGTTAAAATGAGAATCTAAGGTTTTAATTATTCATGTTTATTCATTTTATTGTAATTCCACATTTCTTGAACAGTCAAAAAATGTTTTATGAAAGTGCCACATACACATCACATGTTCCCAGATTAAACCAGGGACCACTGGGAGGGTTTCATGTTTACCTTGTGGAGAAAACTGGTACTGTGTCTGAAAGTGTGTCCAAATTCACAGCTCTCATCATGTTGCTGAAGACTGACCTGCAGCTAACAGTGAGACTGACAGGCAGGCTACAAATATAGAGTCATCAGTTCCACCCTGAGGAAGCAACAAGAAAGTATAATTCCACAAACCAGGAGCAGATTTTAGAATTTAAGGAAGATGAAGCTGAGAAGGAGTGAGCACATGCAGACTACACACACATAGGGATAATAAAGCACTGGTGAACTCAGTCATAAACAACAGCAAATGTAGGGAAATGTTTTCCTTTCAAAAATATTGAACTTTGATTATAATGAAAATGACACTAAATATACTTTGACATGCTCTGAAATCAGATATGCTAAGAAATGTCTGGTACAACATTTATTCAGCTGACAAACCTTTAAATTAGATTCTGCAGGCAGCATGTAAGACCAGGATGTAAAACCTCACATTTGCTGGAGTTCCTTCAGGTAGAGCAGGAGTGGGTGGAACAAACAAAGGAGAGAACTTGAGTCTGTTTACCTGTGTTTTTGTTGTTGCTCATTTGTTTTTTGTTTTTACAGCACCAGGACCATCAACAGGAGCAACTGGTGTCAGAGCTCTGACTGATGGTAGGTACACAGCTGTCCTCAGTAAATGTGTTTGATTAGAAACAAAGAAAAGCATCACAGCGTTTGTCACGTTCATGAAGTTCAAACTGCAGACACCAATGAGACAGTGATCAGGTGAAAAATAAAGAACTTTAATTAAAACTCCTGGGAGGCGAATAATTCAGCACAAATGAATCACTGATCAATCACAGACAGTAATGACAATGGAAAAAGGAACAAAGGATAAAATCAGTAAAACACAGGCAGGCCACTCATATAATAATCCTCTGGTCTCATTACCAGAGAACCCAAACAATGACATCAATATTTCTGGATTTTTCTTTAACAAACTTCAGTGATTTGTGTTTTGAAATAAAAATGTATTCTTGCATTTTGATATAAAAGCAATGCAGCAAGACTCCAATCAGTCGCTGTCATTTTTCACTCAGGGCAAAAACACTTTGTGGATGAACACCGAGTCGAGCTGATCCAGAGAGTGAGCAACATCGAACCGATTCTGGACGACCTCCTACAAGAAGAAATCATCCAACAAGAAGCTTATGATAAAATCAGTGCTCTGCCGACCTCTCAGGCGAAGGTGAGGGAGCTCTTCAGCAGCCCTCTGAAAGCTGGCGATGCCTCCAAAGAAGCTTTCTACCAAATCCTCAAGAAACATGAGAAGATGCTCATTAAAGACCTCAGCTGAAAGAACTTTGTGTTTTTAACAGTTTGAACATAAGATGAAACATTTTTATATTTGTGCATCTAATGTACATCTTTGCCACCTTATGTTGGGATTAAATTCATTAAAATTTGTGTGGTAAATCACACAACAGCATGTCAGCGCTTACCTTTCTTTGGTCACAGAAAACAAGTTTCTTCCAATAAACACAAACTTCTACTCAACCAGGAAGTTACCAGACAGTTTTTCATGAGCCAGTCATCTGTAATGACTGGCTCATGGTGTGTAATGAGGTAATGCACCTTAAACACAAACATTTTATTTGAAATTAACAGAACCAAATAAGACTTTTTTTACTTTTACCAAAGTAAAAATTATGAGAAATGTCAGGCAGTACGTCAGTGGTGTTGGTGTGTCTGTGTGTGTGGTGAGTGAAACAAAAGGTCTCTTGAAGCGGGTACAGTGTGTTTTACAGCTGTTCCTAATCTCCAATGACCTAACCCAGAGGTTCCCAAAGTGTGGGGCCTGCCCCCTAGGGGGGCACAGAGCCATTTCAAGGGGGGCGAGTTGTGAAGAAAAAAAAAAAGAGCGCTTGGACACTGTGGACAGGTTTTTGACGGGGCTCCCACACAAACGCAAAGCAGGAGATGAAGCATAGCTGAATATGTTTCCAAACCAACTTCATTCTAAGCCAAAGACAGGAAAATATGGTGAAGCATATCTTCCCTTTGGCTTCACCTGCACAAGTGCCGAGGTAGGTCTCCCCTGCAGAATTAGTTTCCCTTGCATCGGGAGCAGCGCTGGGCTCTCCAAATCACGGACAAACAGGATCCCACATTCTTGATTTTTAGTTCACAAACACTTCTTGTAATAACTAACTACTCCTGACATTTTGGACATGTTAGCTCTTTATACAGTAAAGTTACAGCGGGATACAAATAATATCAGGCTGATCCTGCCACGATTTGTTCCCCCGGTTCAAATCACGGACAAACAGTATCCCACAGCTGTTTATGTTTTTAAACCCATTTTGCACAGAGAGACAATTTTTGAAAAATGTATTGACAGCAATGTTGAATATTATTACACAGGAAAAAACAACTACAAGTAAAATGATTTTCACACTGCCTCTCTGCCTTTCTAAATGGAGGGACAGTAACTGTGTGTGTATATGTAAGTGTGTAAAACCTGCAGACAGTCAGATTAACAGTATTTTGTCTCTATCTGCCATTCTGCAATTCATCCCATGTAAACAATAACGTGGCGCACAGCGTGACGTGAAAAGAGGCACATACCTTTGACGTTGCGTGATGAACTCTGTAATCCTCGTCCACACGTAAACGCAAAAAACGTCGTTTAAAAAAAAATGTTTTCAGTGATTTGAAACGCCGTTTACGTGTGGACGAAACAGCTGCGTTTTCAAAAATACCCGTTTAAGTGTGGACGCAGTGTAAAAGAGTTAGTAGTGCATCGCATTATCGCTGCCTGTAATTTATTGCAGTTTAGTTGTATTTGCTTAATTGTTTACTAAATGTTTGAGGTGTGAAATAAACCGCAATGGAGTTTGAAAACAAAATATAGGTGTGTGTTGTTGGAGGATGTGTTTGTGCGGTGGGGGTGGGGGCGTGAACATTTTACTTGTAAGACAAAGGAGGGTCCAGGAAAAAAGTTTGGGAACCACTGACCTAACCACACCTAAGAGTCACCAGCAACACACAGGACAAAGATACCCTGACAGGTGCAGAAACCAAAAGGTGGGGTCATCACATCACATCCTATAAAATTAGGATCCCAACAGGATCCACTACATTTAAGGATGAAGTAGACAGTGTAGATGAGGTAAATTGACTCCAATATAACAAGCTTACACACCACCTCAACCTCAGCGGCAGGATCCTGTTTGTACTCTGCTTCCGGAAAGAAAGATGAAGGTCCTCGCTCTACAGGGGCACATCTGCTACTGTGTTTTTGGGCCCCTTGATGTGACATATATCCAAACAGTATGACTGCAACATCAAAGAACACCTCATTAATGCTTGATGGGGACATTTCAGATAAATCAAGTAGGTTACTGAATTGTGGTCAGTAAAAGTAGCAACTGGTACCCCTGAAGTCACATACACAACAAAATGAGGTCCAAAGAAAAGCCAGGGTCTGACGTGATCTTTGTTACACAGAAGGCCCTTGATACTCTGGAAAGCACAGAGAAGACCACACATATGTCACATGTTCCTTCATCAGATCAGTAAGGGGAGTGGCAGTGGAGGAACGCTTCAGACAGAAACTATGGTAACATCTGACCTAAAAATCACATCAGCTCATTGGTTCTTGGCATGGGGAACTATTCTATGACCATCACCTTCACTTATGCTGACTGGACCTGACCCGAACCCAAAGTACATCACTGTTGTACAAGCAAACTGACATTTTATCAAATAAACGCTCAGTCTGGCTGCAGACACTGATTCAAATAGGGAACAAATGTAAAGTCCATGATGGTCCCAAGTGTCACTATATACACAACTGCATCATCCAGATAGCACAGCCCTCCACATCACCAAACACCACACAGATGTTGGAACATTGCTGGCAGATTTTCAAAAGCCTTGACAGCCTCAACACTACATTTAATCTATTATTAGGCTCAATTTGCTTCTCTCAAAATGTAAAAGAACCCAGTCACTGCTTTAATCACACTGGATCTGGTTCTGATATATTGATTTCTGAAAATCATCTTTTTGTCTGATCATTTCTTAATGACATTTACAATAATGGATTACACAGCAGTGGGGAATATGTTTCATTACAGCAGATGTTTTTCTGAAAGTGCTGTAATTAAGTTATGGATATAACTCCTACACTGTTAATATCTTCAGTGACAAAAATTCAGAGTTCTGTTGAGCCAACCATTCCTTTAACAATAAGTAGTAATGACTTCATGAATGTCTTCACAAATAACATTTTAATTTGATCAAGCCACTCCATAGAAACAGCTTTAATCAAAGTGGTAAATGATCTATTGGTAAATGCAGACAGTGATCACACTTCAGTTTTATTACTGCTAGATCTAAGTGCTGCATTTGACACTGTGGATCACTTTATTTTATTGGATAGGCTAGAACATTTTAACAGAGTTACGGGAAATTTAATATCATGGCTGAGATCCTACCTGTCTGGGAGATCTCAGACTGGTATTTTGAAAAATGATCTCTCTGAGACCTGTGCAGTGAGGCATGAGGTCCCTCAGGGCTCTGTTCTCGGCCCATTGCCGTTTTCTCTGCATCTGCTGCCTCTTGGTCTTCTTCTACGTTCTTTTTGTCACAATGGCCAGAGGCTGATAGCTAAACTGGACTCAAACGCAGATAACCATAACAGAGACGACTCGTACGTTTTACAGCGTTTGTTTATTAGGTCAACAGGGGAATTCGTGGCAAAGTGTTGCTAATGGTGTGGCCGTGGGTCAGTGGGGTGAACGGGGAATTAGCAGGTTGCGACGGGGATGGAGCGGGTGTATCTGGGAAGAAAAGAGAACGGGGATAAGAAGGCGGCAGGTGCAGGGTATTAAGCAGAGGTGGTTATGACTGATAATGCTTACGGATACTGGGATAATCCAAGGAGAGCTGGGGTTGAAGGCAGTGGCAAAGAAGGTCCTGGAAAACTATAGCACAGGAACTCAGAGTAAACGACAAAACAAGTAGCAAGAGCATGAAAAAACCTTAGAGCCAATACCAACATGAGGTCGTTGACGAACTGGCAGTGAAGGAGAGTCTCAGTGGAGCTTAAATCCTCAACTTGATTACCCAGAATCAGCCTCAGGTGTGCAGGACTGCAGGAGGGCTGATGGCTCCGGCCAGGGGTGGAGACCATGAACTCAGGTACCTGATGGAACTTTCCAGTCAAACCTCCAGATCCTGACACTTTTGATGTAACCTTTCATTGTTACGCTGACCTGCAGCTTTATGTTCCTTTAACCACTGGAAACTGTGCTGACTTGTCTAAATTAGAAGCTTGTCTATCTGCAGTTAGAGGCTGGCTATCTGATAATTTGCTGCTTCTTAATAGATAGATAGCTAGCTTTATTTGTCATGTGCAGTTTTACAACCTACAGTGAAATTGGACCCCCACCGACCATACATACATAGCACAAGACATCACAGGGGAAGACAGGTTGGTGATCGGTAGTAGTTTAGAAAACAATGAAATGTACAATACAATGGGCAAGTGGAGTATGAAAAAAAAGAGACCTCTTTTCATACTGGGCTCCTGGTGGGAGGTCAGTATGAGAACAGAAAACAAAAAAAGCTCCTTGGCACAGAAAGCACACAAGTCTCCACATCTTAACACCATAGAAACACATGGCAAGCAACAGGGGTGGGTAAGGTTGGAGAGTGAGCCGATGTAGACACAGCCATCCGCATCTGCTGACATTCTACGGCGCTGAGTTGGACCCGCCGTCTGACCTCGGCTTGGAGATAATCAATCAAAGACGGAATCGAGGACAAAGAGTCTGAACACAGTTCTGTTATCAGGGAGAGAATCTCATGTTGTTCAGCTTCAGCCTTGAGACACCGATATAGCCGCATGAAATAATGGTGGTTTTCCTTTAGTGCGAACAACTGCATGTCAAATTTTACAGTTGATCTAAATGTCCGTCACTGGACTCTCAATCTGTGAGCCTCTCCAAGATGTTATCAAATTTGCGTTTCAAAGAGCATAGTCTGAGTACTCACAACAGCTGTGAGCTGCTCCAAGATCTTATCCGTGTTGCATTCAATGAGCATAGAAGTCAAGGCTCGCCCCATCATTTCCATCACAGCCATTGGACCACAAAAATTTAAGTACTTGTCCCAAAAAAATTATACTTTGAGAATTGATGACTATGTCATAAATAGCAGGTTCAAGTAAAGAACTTGGGTGTGTGGTTTGACACGGTGCTCTTCTTTGACTCTCATGTAAAAAAGACAACAAGGACTGCCTTTTATCACCTAAGGAACATAGCTAAAAATCAGACAAGTTTTATCACTGGGCACTGCAGAGGTTCTTGTCCATGGATTTGTGTCTTTGTGCATTGATTGTAATGCTCTTCTTTCTGGGCTACCAAAGAAAAGTTTTAGAGGTTTACAGATGGTGCAAAATGCAGCAGCTCGCTTTTTAACCAAAAGTAGGAAATTTGAGCACATTACCCCCGTACTGAAATCGCTTCACTGGTTGCCTTGTCAGGTTTGAGCAGATTTTAAGGTCCTGTTGCTCACCTACAAAGCTTTAAATGGTTTGGTGCCTTCATATCTGTCTGACCTTTTGCAGCTCTATGTTCCATCTCGTGCTCTCCGATCTCAGGATACTGGCCTTCTAAAAGTTCCTAAAGATGGAAAAAAGACTATTGGTGAGCGTGCTTTTTCTTTATGTGCCTCATATTTGTGGAACAATCTCCCTCAAGATATTAGGCAGGCATGCTCTGTGGAGGTTTTTAAAGCTAAGTTAAAGAGGTTTATCAGTTTTTAAATTGTATTGTTTTTTCTGTATTGTTTTTATTTATTTATCTTTTTTCTTCAAATAGCTGTTCAGCACTTTGTTTGAAAAAGTAACTTAGTTACAAATAAAGTTATTATTATTATTATTGTCTGGGGATGGAGCATTTATGTGAGAGGCTGTATCTTTGTGCTGAGACACCTTGAAACATTCAACATGGCGGCGTGGACAGACGTGTTCCTGTCTTCGTTATGCTCTTTTTTCATACAATCGTAAGCTCCTGCTCAAAATCAACAGACACAAATCCATGAACCTTTCACACATGGAAGAGCTACGAATCACACCCAGGAACTGCGGACTGCTTCGGAGGCATCTACCATCAGCGACCCCCGCTACTAGATCTGGCTCACAGTGGAAACAGAAGAGGGGCAAGCGCGGAGGCATCCGCAGCAGGTTGTTTAGTGTAACACTGAGGGCTGTGGGAGCGCTGCAATTTCAAATTCCTGTGTATGATCTGTACATGTGGTTTTTGACAATAAAGCTGACTTTGACTTTGAACTGTGTATTCAGCCTGTAGTTAATAAGAGTCCTGTGTAGGGTGTGTGTTGGAGGACCGTGTAGTAAGTCTTATCTCCCAGTGTAAAGTCCACCTCACCTTACAGTATGAAGCACCTGGAGACAACTGCTGTTGTGATTTAGAGCTATATAAATAAAGTTGAATTGAACCACATGTGTGAACTGTAATAACCCTGCTTACTTATGTGTGTTGCTTTAAGAGAAGACAGGAAGTGGACAAAACCATTCTATATGAGGATGGGGGTGGATGGGGACTGTGACTCTGAAACTGCCTGTTAGGAGGATCAAAATGTAACTCTGAACAAACACTCAGTGCTAAAAATCTGTGTGTGTGTGTGTGTGTGTGTATCTGTTATTATCAGTGTGTATGTGGCAAGCAAACAAGTTAAAAAGGTTAAGGTGGTATGTCCCACCTCCACTGTCATCACACCTGTAACAGACCCTGAATAGTGAAATATGATACTGAGCAGCTTTCCCGCCTTCCTCGAACTACTGGCTGCTCTGAAACTCATAAAGAAACTGCTGCGGCTGAAAACCAGCAGGAGTGAGTATTATTTAAATGCTTTCCCCTGAAAGTTAGAAAATAAATGTATTAAAGTTAAGAATTTTACATTCATAAACTATTGTTGATCTTGTGGTTTGAACAAAGAAATGTGAGAGCAGATTATCGCCTGTTATGGTTTCTGTTTCCTGTAAGTGCGTGTCATTAGGACAACAGGACTCTGGAGATTGAAACAGCTTCTCCAGCAGCTCTGTCCTCAGGCAGCATCTCCTCCCATCAGGAAGATGTTTGTTTCAAGGAAGCTTTATTTCAGCAGACCATGAACACGCCACCTCTGCAAAAATCTGTATACAGTGTATGTAGTATGTAGCTGCTCCTTAGTGCAAAGAGGAACAGGATGAGCAGTGCCGGAGCTACAAAATGACCTGCAGCAGGTCAGTGGTGTGAACGTCTGTGACCACACAATCAGAAACAGTAGGTCTGTGCTCACGGCCCGACACCATGTAGACAGACAATACCAGAACTGAACAGTTGACCACTGGCACTCTGACAGACGGGGTCCTCCTGGTGCACAACACCCGGCCTCATGTAGAATAGAAAGGCTCACATTATTGGACAGGTTACAAAGTGCTTGGAAACAGTGACTATAGAGTCTGTGTAAATGTTGTTGTTTGTGATTCTGATCTGCTGAGTCGTTTTCTCACAGCTGGAAACAGAACACACAGATCACTCTGTGTTTACATGACAGCTCTCAGAGGGCGGGGCCTTTAAACTGCGTTTCAATACATATTAAAACAAGGTTCAAAGTAGAAATGAAAACTTCTCTGATGAATGTGAGATGCAGTGAAAACTGCACAGTGTGTTGGGTTTATGGAGCTGGTGTAACAGAGCGTTTCTGTCTGTGTGCCAGATGTCAACGATTTCAGAGGAAGAGTGGAAAACAGCTATGTTCGAGATCCTCGAAGAGCTCGATGTGCCACAGTACAATAAGATGATGTTTTTTCTATCGGATATCCCCAAATATGTAAAGACCACCAAGTCCAGAGAAGAGATGCCCGAAGTAATCATTGAGCGCTACGGAGTGGAAGCATCTGTCCATAAAATCCATGAAATAATGGATCGAATACCTCGGAGGGACGCTGCAGTGGAGGACCGACTGCGCCCCTTTGTGGAAAGACTGAAGAAGAAACAGGAGGATGAGAGAAGAGGTGAGTTCATACTGTGACCTGATGTTTATGTGAAGCTTCTACAGATGGTCTGTGAGTGAAAGCAGAAGCTTTAATGGTCAGTTCAGGTGATAATAAAGAGGGGGTTTTTTCTAGATGTTTGATGTTTAGATGTCTTTCTACATGTTCAAATGAGAATCTAAGACTTTACTTGTTCAGGTTTATTCATGTTATTGTAATTCCACATTTTTTGAACAGTCAAAAAATGTATTTTAACATAAACTTGTTCGTTTTTATGAAAGTGCCACATACACATCACACGTTCCCACATTAAACCAGGGAGCACTGGGAGGGTTTCATGTTTACTTTGTGGAGAAAACTGCTGCCTCACACGACTTTAACAACCCGTGTGCTCAACTTTTAAAAATGTCACTTTCAGGGAAGAAGAGGAAACAGAGTGAAACTGTTCTGAGGTCAGCAGACAGAAAGGATGGAGCTGGTGAGTAAACATCTATCTGTATGGAGTCACAGTGGTTCTGCTGAAGGTTAATGTTGTTTTCACACCTATAGTTTGGTTTTTCTGATCACAGAAAAACCCAAGTGAACCAAAATGTTTCTCTAACCATCAAAGAATGTTGAGTCCACTCATTGGTCAGACATGTCTGAAGGCAGGAGCCACAAAAGTAAAACACTGCACTGGTAGATAACATGGTGAGTTTACATAAATGTAACAGCTAGTTACTTGCCTGAACTGACATCTATGGCATCCTGCTGCATCCCAGAATGCAAAGCGTGGCTACAGGAAGGCGCTTTGCTCCAACTTACAGCATTCCTGGTAATTTCTTTGGATCTGGTGTTTGTTTGGAACAGGACCGAGACCGTGTCGTCCAAAGAGTCTTGGTGCACTTGTTTTGGTTACACTCGAGTGTGATTACTGTCGGTTCCTGCATAGCCCTGAGTAACCTGTAACAACGGACCTGACACTCGGTACTCCCAGAGCTCCTCCTACAAGACATCCCACAGGGAGACACCACAAGAGACATAAGAGACGCAAACCTCCACACGCTCTCAGTGAGAGGGTAAATATTGGTCCCATGCTGCATAGCTGGGATGAAAAGTGCATCATCCAGAATGTGAGGATGATCTAACTGCTCCAGTAACCTGGCACAGACCTTCCCAGGGCGACAGAGGAGTGTGAGTCCTGATTACTGCAGGAACCACACTCTGGTGCCCCTCTTTAAAACGTGGGACCACCACGCTAATCCAGAGGCTCTGACCCTGATATCCATGCAGTGTAGCAAAGACCCGTCAATCAAATCAACTCTGGTTGACCAGCTGACGTCTGTGAGCTGACTCAAAAACTCCAAAGGCTAGACAAGCTAATCAAACTCAATAGGAGATGGTTAGCTTGTGGCTTGTTGGCCGTCACGTTGTTGGTGCCACAACAGGAACCACAGCTGCATGTAGCTAAGTCAGTAGTTGAGATCGGTAACTCAGCCCATACTGACTCATCATTGAAGACCAGACCAGAGCTCCCAGCACATCCTCAGTAAACACCAGAGCACAGCAGGGCACCAACTCACGCCCAGGTTATGATCACACAGCTCTGCTCATGGATTCAGCTGAGTCTCCATGTGGCTGCACATCTGATGCTGGGCTGGTGTTTGGCTGTGCATCGAGGTGAGCCTGACTATATCTGGTAATATCTCAGCCTCAAACACAAGCTGAGGCTCACTGGCCACCACAGAGTTGACAGTACAGGCTCCAAAAGCCAGTTTGGATTGGACTTAATCCACAAAGACTGGACCAATGCAGCTCTTCCTCTGGGTGGGGAACTACAGGAGGGTGTATCCATGTGTCCGGCTCCAAACAACTATATTGCATTAAACCGACAGATTTGAGGGTTTTACCTTCAAACCAAAGTAACACAATTTCTTCTCTTATAGGCGAGCAGAAAAGCTGCCAGCCTGACAAAGTAGGAGAGAAGTCATCATCATCAGCACTGAACCACTCCCTCAGTCAGGTATGGTCATTTATTCTGCTGCTTTTATATCTCCTCAAATCAGAGGAAGAGGAGGAAGGTGATGACATGACAAACACAGAGACACTGAGGGAACAGATGAATATAATAATGAGATGAGGAGACAGATTATGGAAAAACAGATTCATAAACTGAACACAAATATAAGTAACTGATAACATTTATTAACACAGAGAAGCTGAATCCATGTTGACAGATTATTCATATTTTCATACAGTGTTTAACACACAGTCCCTGCGTTATATCCACATAACTCTGATTAATTCCTCTGACTTAATGAATGATCGCCTGTTTTAATTTTGAGCTGCTGGTTTCCTCAGACTGATCCTGGGACAGCAGAAAAGTCCAAGAAGAAGAAGAAGATGGAAAACAAAGATGCATCCAAGACTCACAAGGTACCCGCTGCTCTCAGAATACAAGGGAACAGAGGGAACATGTTATTAAAGTGAGGGAACCGATTAACAAGTCAAAGAACCTGATTGGTAAACTGAGGGAGGCTGCAGGATGATCCGGTCTGTGGTTTTAGAGGATTGTTGCATGAAACAGCCTCAATCTTAGTATTTTATTGTTCACTCTGATTTGAATACAGGTACACTAGTCCAACCTGAGGGTCGGGCCCCTGAAAGGGGTCAACAGATAAATGTGAGGTGTCAGCTCATGATTAGAAAGAGATATAACTATTTCCAGATCAACATACAAATACCTGCCTCCAGATTTTGGACTTTCTTCACTTTTATAGTTGCGGTGAAGTTTTGAATGACAATAACAGAGAAATGAAAAAGACTCAGAAGACACTGTCTCTTGATCTCTTCACTGCCGGAGTTACACTGTGATTGATTTTCTAAACTTACTGTTTCAATGTATAATCTAAAATAACACAGCTGTGTGAGTCCAGTATGTCTCTGTGTCTCAGGTGCCAACGATTTCAGAGACAAACTGGAAAAGAGCTCTGACTGCCATCCTCGGGCAGCTGAACAACCCTCAGTACAATGAGATGCTGACATTTCTGAAAATCCTCCAAAAGAAGAAAACCACTAAGTTCAAAGAACACTTGCCCCAAAAGATTATTGAGCGCTTCGGAGTGGAAACTTCCATCCGGAAAGTCAAAGAAGCACTAGATCGGATACCTCGGAGGGACGATGCAGTCCAGAAACACCTGCAGCCCTTTGTGCACAAACTGAAGAGCAAACAGGAAAAGAAGAAGAAGGGTGAGGTCACACTGTGAGGTGTGTTAATGTCAGACTTCTACAGACAGTCTGTGGTAGGACCAAGCTTTTATCACAAAAAACACTGTTTTTATAGCTTAATGTGCAGCATTTAGTCCACTTTGCATTAAAATGAGAATCTAAACCATCATGTCCCTACTGTAACTCCTAAAAACGCAGAGCCTTTAAGGGGGGAAGGATCCTCCTCTCTGTGGAGAGCAGGGGCAAAAGTTCATTAAAGGATTCATTGAATCTGAAATCTCTGCACACACAGAGAAACCTGCAGACCGGTACTGAGGCAACACCTGCTGCCATCCAGACGATGGCTGTTTCAGGGATACTGCTTCTTATTTCAGCATACGATGAACAAACCACCTCTGCACTTACACTGACATGTCTGCAGTCCACACATGAAAACATCCGCAGCAGGTTTTTAAACCAGCTACTAAACTAAGGAGCTGATTGAACATACTGTGATCAGCTTTTCAGGACCTGAAAACTCAGTGTCTGATCTCAGAGTGAATCAGATCACAGTTTGAAGTTAGAGTTTGTTTTCTGCTTCTCGAACAGAAGCCAGATCTTAACAGCATTTTTCTTCTTTTAAAGGTAAACGGATAAACTCCCAGCGTAAGGTAAGAAGAAATAAACCACCATTTTTAACCACATGGCCCCTGCAGTGCATCACAATTAATTTGTGTTTAATTAATGATTGTTGTGAATTTGGTCTCCACAGACTGATCCTGTTGGCATAATGAAGTCCAAAAAGAAGAAGACTGAGAACAAAGATTCATCCCTGAGATCAACTGAAACCATAGAAACTCCCGAGGTAGCTGCTGTTTTCAGCCCATGGCCCATGAATACTGTATCATCCATGAGTTTGAACAGAGCCACCAAAACTCCCGAGGTAGCTGCTGTTTACTGACTGCAGGGTGTAAATGTGTTTGAATTGTTTTTGAGCCCGTTTTCATTCAATTTTTTAGTATAATATAAGGTAACAGCTTAATAAAAGAGGAAATAAACTGAGGGAGCACATTAATAAATGAAGGTAACAGCTTAATAATTTTAGAGAATTGATTAGTAAACTGAGGAACCAGAATTGTGGGAACTGATTAATAAAACGAGGGAAGTAATTAGTAATTAGTAAACATAAGGAACTGAATAATAAACGTAAGTAGTAAAAGAAGGGAATAGATTTATAAACTGAGTTAACAAAGTAATGATTTAAGAGAACCTATTGATAAACTGAGGTAAATTAATAAATTAAAGATAACTAAAAAACTAAAGGAACAGATCAATAAACTTGGAGAACCGATTACTATAGTTATGTTAACAGATGAATTATTCGAGGGAACTTATTCATGAATTTAGGGAACTAATTAATAAATCAAGGTCAGTGAACCAACAAGAGAACTAATTGATAAACAAAGAAAACAGATTAATAAACCAAAGAAACCGAATAGTACTGAGTTAACAAATTAATAAAGTTAGGGAAGTAATTAATAAACCCAGGGAAGTAATTAATAGAGGGACATTATTAATCCATCAAGGGAACCAGACATTAAACTCAATAAATCAAAGGTGTATAATATACTGAGTTGACAAATTAATTAATTAAGGAGACTGATTAATAAACTGGGGGAACTAATGAAGAAAAAAGGCAACAGATTAGTAAACTAACAGATTAATCCACTGAACAAAAAGTTTATTAAATGGCAGTTTACACTCTCACAGTTAACATCCATAACTGACAGGATGTAATAGAGAAACTCAATTAGAGGTCAAAATGTATTCATGTATCTATTAATATTTTTACATATTAATATATAATATTTATTTAAAAATTATCAATAATATTTATTAAATAAATAATTATATTTGGTTTTACCATATGGCCCCTGCATTGCATCACAATTAATTTGTGTTTAATTACACTGTAAATGATTTTCTGTTTTAATTTGGTCTCCACAGACTGATCCTGTCGGCACAATGAAGCCCAAAAAGAAGAAGACGCAGAACAACGATTTATCTATGAAGTCAGCTGAAACCACAAACACTCCCAAGGTAGCTGCTGTTTCCAGACTGCAGAGTGCAAATGTTTTGGATTTTCTTCCTTTTTTAATAAGTCAATTGTTATTCAAATGCTTTGTAAAATACAAGAGAATAGCTTAAAAATAATGGAAATGAACTGAGGGAACATATTAGTAAATCAAGATTACAGATTAATAAAGCAAAGGAACGGATTAGTGAATGGAAGAAACCAGAGAGTGTGTTTAAAAGGAGGAGCTAACATTTTAATACATTAAATGTAAGGATTGGATTAACAGATTTACAAACAAGGGGTAAAGATTAGTACCACATGACCATTAGGGGGCTCTGTAATTTGGAGTTTTTTGGGTAACCTTGTGCTCTTTTTCAGTCTGATTGTTCAGAACCATCAAAGGCTAAACTGGAGGAGCCAGTGAACAGTGATTCATCCCTGAATTTGAATGGAGCCACCAAAACTCCCAAGGTAGCTGTGCAGGTTCAGAGTGCACCTGTCCACACTGGGAGAGTTAAAATCAAAGCAGTCACAGCCTTCAATAAAAGCAACACTCACCTGGTGGTAAACATAAAAACGCAGCTGAAGGAGTGTTTTGTGAGGACTCGTCTCCTGGCAGAGGCACTTGGCTACAAAATGGATGAAGGCGTTGAAGCCAGAATCCGCGAGGCAATGCCGATCTCAGCAGAGGCTGAAATGCAAGGAAAGAAAATTACGTCCATTAAAAAGGTGTAAAAGTGTATTTTTATGATTATTTAATTTTACCCGTCTCACTCTGTTTTTCTAAGCTCATGGTGTAAATGACCATTAAATGGTCACACATACAATGGACACACATATTTCAGTAGTATTTTCAAGTTTTTTGAATGTTTTGTGGTTTTGTTTTGAAGTTCAGCCTTTTATTTTGAAAGATAAAATTATAGTGCAAAACAGGAAAAAGGCTAAGTAGTAAGAAGTAATGTGAGATAAATCTCGCAGTGTTTTCTGGTCTGTTAGGTTTTCAGCATTATTTCCTCTGTTCAGATTGTCGGGTCTGTGGTTGTTGTTGAGTTAGTAGTTTCAGGCACTTTGTGTAGCACTTCTGGAAGTTGCAGATTTTCCCAGTGTTCCAATAACTGATGGATCAGAGGCGCTTTCAGACTCAAGGAACTTTTTCAGAATTTTTAAAAACTTTTTAAGTGACTGCATCTTTTTTTAGCTTCTGCCTCCAAGAAGCTAGGTGCTTGGAGTTCTTCAGTGGTTGAACAAAGAGGAGCACCAAGAACAGGCCCAAACATGGTAATATGCTATGTTGTTCATGTGGAGGTAACACGTTTGGACAGTTACCCTCAGGTAAAGTTCTCCTATATTATATACAGTACTGTGCAAAAGTTTAAGGCAGGTGAGAACAAATGCTGTAAAGAAAGAATGCTTTCAGAAATGGAAGTGTTAGTCATTTATTTTCATCAATCAACAAAATGCAGTGAATGAGCAAAAGAGAAATCTAAATCAACCACCCTTTGCCTTCTTCTAAGTACACTTGCACACAGTTTTTGAAGGACTCGGCTGGTAGGTTGTTCAAATATCTTGGAGAACTAAGCACAGATCTTCTGTGGATGTCGGCTTCCTCACATCCTTCTGTCTCTTCATGTAATCCCAGACACACTCGATGATGTTGAGATCAGGAGTCTGTGGGGGGGAACCATCACTTCCAGGACTTCTTGTTCTTCTTTATGCTGCAGATAGTTCTTCGTGACTTTGGCTGTGTGTTTGGGGTCAATGTCCTGCTGCAGAATACATTTGGGGCCAAAAAACAATCATTTATATTTCTGAAAGCTTTCTTTGTTTACAGAATTTTTTCACACCTGCCTAAAACTTTTGCATAGTACTGTAAATAATAATAATGCTATTACTACTACGAATACATTTGTTGCTGTAAGTATTTTTAAACTCTGTGTAACATTTGAGACATTTTAGATGATAGGGAAACAAATAATGTTTTTATCTTATCTTACATGCATAGTTATGTGTTGTGGATGATGAAGTATCCACTAACATTACACATGAAAGAGCTTTTCTACTTTTTGTTTGTAATTACCAAAAATTATTGAGACAAAAAGGAGAAAATGGAATCTCTCTTCACTTTTTTGCTTCTGTACATACATTTTTAAAATTTTACATACCAAATACAGTCGTCATTGTTCCCTTCTGCCTGACTGATAATGACTTCCTGTTAAATGGTGAATGATAAACGGTGTTACCTTTAATGTTAGATGATTTTCTTCCAGACTTAATCCTTTCTTTTGCTAACTGTAGTGTTCCTTTAAAAGCAGTTCAGTAGACAGTTTGAATGTCAGTAATAAACTAACGAAGCCTTTTTATTTGCTGGTTGTACTTTTTGACCAGGTTTTGATTTTGCTTCCAAACATGGGTTACAGGTCTGTTTGGTGTTCTTGAGGTTTTGTGTTTGAACCATTTCTTTATCATCACACCACATTAAAGCTGTGTTTCCTGTTCCTGTTCTCTTTGGCTTGTTGAATATTCAGTAGAGTTATTTCTGTTTCTGGTGTGTTTAAAAAAATAAATAAATTAAACCCACTTGCCTCCATCATACGATCACACAGGCCTGTGCCCTGCAGTGTTTCAGGCTTATTTGTTCTTGCGGGCAGCAACCTTTTATAAAAGTACAGCTGAACAGTGGAAAATTCATCATCTGCAATAAAATAATTCATACTTAGGGATGGGTACTGGTGTCCGGTGCCATTGTGGAACGGGTTCTGACATAAACGGTAGTAACCAGACCGAAAAGCAGCGCACAATTCGGTGCTTCATTTCGGTGCTTTTTTTCCCTGAGAAATCTAGCCAATCACTTCCTTTCCAAGGATAGTAGGCGGGCCCAGGTACGTATGGGGTTTTTTTTAGAGCAGAGCTAAAATGGCGAAGGTGAAGCGCTCGAGAGTGTGGCTGTACTTCACAGCAAAAGATATAAACTCAGCAGCCTGCAACAAATGCTTAAAGGTAATAATGTGCAAAGGAGGTAACACCTCAAATCTAATGAAACACCTGGCGTCGCATGGCGGTTTTTTTTAAAAGCCGAGAAATGCACCGCATTTGATAACTTGCAGCAAGACATCACACCGAGCACATCTACTGCGGGTGTGGTGCCTGTTCTCGGAGTTAGCAACATCCAAGAACCCGAAGAGGAGAGTCCGGCCCCTAGCCCTGCCAGTGTAGCAGAAATGATAACTGATGATGATGATGGCAGCAGCAGCCGTTCTTCTCTGGGTGAGTATCTTAATGTTGTTCGTGTGCAATTTAAGTTGAGTACGCTAACCACGTTATTAAATTAATGCATGTAAGGTGAACTAGCAAACACCGTCGTAGTTACATGCGGCTGTCTTCTTGTTTGATGGCAGATACTCCCTTCACCCTGGCCAAAAAGGCTAAAATGACCAAAGAAAAAGTGGACGAAATTCATAGGGCAGTGACAAAATTTATAGTCAAAGATCTCCTTCCATTTTCAACGGTGGAGTCACCATCATTCAGGTGAAAAATGTTGTATTACTCTTACATAAAAAGATAGACTGTATAATACTGTAAAGGTTAATATGTTCATAGCTGCTTAGCTTTGTAAGTCTTCTCTAAATATTATAAGTAAACTATATTTGAATAAAAGGTGAGCTATATGTTTTTAGTTTTTATCTGGAAGAAAAAAATTAATGAAAATTCAAATGTATTTTCTGTTTATTTTGGGAACTGGTTTATATGTTTTATTTATTTTATCTGAAAAAAAGAATTAAATTTCAAGTCAAAAACACTTTCTTTTTATAAATTTGTTTTTTGTTTTGTTTTGGTTTGGTTTGGGTTTTTTAATTCAGGGAGATGTCCACTGCCCTTAATCCAAGGTATCAGCCCCCATCGAGGGATGATCTATCCAACACACTTGTACCTGCTTGATATTGCGTGGAGAAAAGCAACCTCATCCAGAATTTGGCACAGGTTAACAAGGTCGCTATCACCTGTGATGGATGGACCAGTATTGCTCAGGACCATTTCCTCACAGTGACTGTTCACTACATCTACAAAGGCAAAATGAAGCAGAATGTGCTTAGCACTGAAGCAGTTTATGAGTCACAAACAGGTCCAGTTGTGG
The DNA here is from genome assembly GCF_001858045.2 of Oreochromis niloticus. Lineage (NCBI taxonomy): Eukaryota > Metazoa > Chordata > Actinopteri > Cichliformes > Cichlidae > Oreochromis > Oreochromis niloticus. Next base: position 31,255,873 of record NC_031975.2, on the reverse strand, counting down.
CTAAAGAAATATCAAGTCTTGTGGAGCAATTTCACTTGGGAGGGAAAATAATTGCTGCCACTGTAGACAATGCCTGCAACATGGATGTTGCTTTGAAAAAATTGGACTTTTTAAAAGTGGGATGCTTTGCTCATACCCTCAACCTGGCCGCACAAAAGGTGTATGACATTCCTGCAGTTTCCAGCTGGTGTGCCAAAATCCATTCAGTTGTGGTGTGGCTCAAACGTTCATCCTTGAGCAAAACTGTGCTCAGAGAAAAGCAGCGAATCCTGAGTAAGTAGCGCATGCAGTTACATATCAAGAAGTATTGTTATTCATGTTACCTTTTTTATAGTAATTTAAAATATGTTTGTGTCTATCTGTGCTTTAGATTTGCCAGAGCATAATGTAATTCTTGACGTTAAGACGCGCTGGAATTCTCTCTTCCTAATGGTGGAGAGATTTATGGAGCAGTTTGATGCAATCCAGGCAGCTGCTCTGGATCTACGGCTGAGGAAGCCTATGGAGAAGGACAAGTAAGTGAATGACATGAGCATCACTTGCAAGAGCTAAATTACGTCAGTTACCTTTAACATTGTGAATATTTTTCAACAGGCTAGAAAGGTTCACGCACACCGATTTAATGAAGGCAGAGGAGTTTATTAAGTGCATGCAAGTCCTGTACACGTCAACCATGTGTGTGTCAAGTGACAAGTCACCCACATGCAGCCAAATCATCCCCATCCTGGCCAAGCTGGAAGCACATTTCAGACGATGTGATGAAGACAGTGTTTTCACCTCTTCAATAAAAGGGAAAGTCTGGGGTAGTCTGTGTAACCCAGGTCATTTTTTGAGTATGGGATTTCTGATTATTTGGTAGTCACTGAACGCACCACTGTGCCGTGCGCATAGCCACTCCCTAGTCTAGCCACAGAGTTTTTCCTTCCGTTCGTCCGATGAGGCGCATGCTGCTCTCGTGCCCTCTGCGAGCTGGAAATTCGGGCTGGTTTGTTTGCCTTTTGATACCCTGGATCCTACTGGATGAACTGCCTTGTGGAAGTCCTCATCTGATGACTCAGCTGAATCGTCCTGGCCGGTAGATGGTCGTTGCTGCGGGTGGATGCTTCTGCTTGCTGGATACTATTATTGGACACTACGCCGTTCCAACAGAGCGGTAGGAATAATTCAAAGGGCCCCAACAGCGCACTTTACTTTTCCCTGAGCTCAGGTGATTTTCTTTTGGCCAAAGGACCTTAAAGGATACATATTTGCATTTATTTTTATTTTTTGGGGGGGACGCCGAGTGGAAGGACACTAAAAAAAAGATTATTATTTAAAATTGTGTTTAATAAATGTGTTTATGTCAAGTGAGTGTGGTGTCCATTGTGTGCTGGAAGCCTTACGGTGTGTTCACACCGAACGCGATAGGCGCGAGCGAAAACGCCCCAAACGCCCCTAATTTGACGCGTGCACATTCGCACCTCGAACGCGTGTCCAAGAAAAATCCATCGCGCGTCAAAGCGTGAACCGGAAATGTGGGAGGGATGTGGGAGGAAGTTGTGCCAGACAGTACCTTTGCTAGACGGCAGCTGTCTAGCTAGCGTTTCTATTTACTGTGGAGAGCAGAGCAGCAGCGTTAAGGACGTCCTCGCCGTACCTGGGTCCATCAAGTCCTCCAGACGGGTGAGCAGTTTGGTGAGTTTCACCACTTGCTCCAGGAGCTGCGCCTGGATGACGGCCGATTTCAGCGATATCGCCGTCTTTCCCTCGCCCAGTTTGAGGACCTGCTGTCCCGCGTTGGTCCAAGCATCGCCCGCCTAGACACCAACTACAGGTGCTCAATCCCACCTGCAGAGCGCCTGTCCATCTGCCTGCGGTTAGTAAAAGTGTTTAATACGGTAGTCCTTTATTGATACCTGTGCTAATATGCTAAACTATCATTTATACACTGCTAACATGGATGTGCTATGCTATCAATGAATGCCGTCGGTGTTTACTGATAGCAAACTGTGGTATGGAGACGACTGTTTATAATATTTCTAGTGATGCTTGAAAGGTCTCATCAAGTCCCGATTTAATTCAATTTATGCTGTTATCAGTGTTTGCATTGATAGCATGGCTGTGGTGTCTATCAGTGTATGCTCTCTGTGTTTGCTGATATCAAACTGGTGCAAGGGCCACTGTGGGTTAATCTTTGTAGTGATACTCACTCCTTATTTACACCTGGTTTAATTCTGGTATAGATGAATATTTGTATGTAATCCTGGCAGCTGTCAGACTCTATAACAGGGGTCAGCAGCCTTTCTTTAAACTGAGAGGTAGATAAAATTGTGAACAGTTTGGTTCATCTTTAGTTATATGGTTCTATCTTGATAAGCTATGTCTTATCACAGATTAATTTTTCAAAAATATTAATGATTTAAGCAAGGAAAGGGCTACATGTCAACATACAACTCTTTATTTCTATTAATGTCTTACTTCATTCCTGCCTGATTTACATGTTTAGGAATTATGAGCGATTGGCTCACTGTAGTGGTAAAAGTTGTTACCAATCAAATTATGATGTTAAAGTTAAAACAAAACACAACTGACTGTTTTATATTATATCTAATATATATTATGTAATTATCCTTATAATTAGAAAATGTTTTATGTAAGATTTATGTTTTGTAATTTAAATCTGACATCACAAAAGTATTTTGGAATTTGAATAATGTATTTTGTAACTGCAGTACACATAATACTAATTTTGAACACTTTTGTCCAGGTTCCTTGCCACCGGGGACTCCTTCAGGACCATCGCGTTCAGTTTCAGAGTCGGTGTGTCCACGGTGTGCCAGATCACCCCCCAGGTAGCGACGGCCATCTGGGACTGTCTAGTGGGCGACTTCATGGCTGTGCCTTCACCTGGAGACTGGCGGTCCATCACAGAGGGATTCCAGGAGCGCTGGAACTTCCCTCTCTGCTGTGGAGCTCTGGATGGGAAGCACGTCCAGACAAAGGCCCCCCATATATCACATAGGAGACACACACATTGATATACACTAAATATTTATTTCATTTCTTTTTTTGTGGTGCCCAAATTTATGCTCCTGCTTGATTTTGTTTAAACAATTATTGCACACTTTTTGTAAATCCAGTAAACTTCTTTTCACTTCTCAAATATCACTGTGTGTGTCTCCTGTATGATATATTTAACTGACATTTTTTATTGTAACAACTAACGATTTATACAGGAAAATAATGGCTATTAACAAGGTTGCCCAAACCTTTGCATCCCACTGTATTAGTATATTCTGTCATTAGTGTAATATGAAATAAATTCTACATGTGTCAAGTCGTGTGCCAACATTTGCTGTGTAGTAGAACTGAGACATTAGTCATTATAAAAATTTATTTGAAATAATATTAAAATTCTCACAGAGAAAAACATTAAACATAAATATATAAAATATAAGTATTTACAGAGAGACAGGAATAAAAAGGACCCAGCTGCTCTCCAGAGCAGGAACAAGGCTGAGGAGGAAATGCTCCATTGCAGACTGGCGTGGCCTCTTCAGGGACTCCAGGATGGCCAGCTCCACTGCCGATGGACCGTCCTGGGACCCGTCCCTCATCTGCCTCAGAGCTGTCCTCCTCTCTGGGCGTGTAAAACACAGCACAAAACACAAAGAAATGAGAAGGCTGCTACTAGATTTTAATTTCAACATTGAAAAAACAAAACAGGATATAATCAGATTAGTTGTAGATATTTAGTAAAGGTGATCACAAGGCAATCCCACACCGAGTAAAAAGCTATCAGTGCTTGCTGTACATACCTGTGGGTGCAGCAGCAGGAGCTCAGGGACTGGGGAGCCAGGAGAAGCAACAGGGGATGCTCTGCAGCAGAATCAGTTGGTTCTATCAAGACAATATTAACTGTTAACAGGTTGAATACAATAATCATAGAGAAAGTATATACAGTGGTCCCTGTTTTATTGCAGCAGGGGTTCTCAGAATAACTAGCCCCTCGCCACGCACTCTATACACTTTTTTCCCCACACACATGAACATTAGTCACAGTTCTCACAAGTTGATTCTCAAAGTGCAAACCTTTGTAGATTGCAAAACGTAAAAGTATTTTTATGCCGCGTTTTGTCTTCATCTGCCTGCCACTTTCGTGCGCCTTTTCCTTTTCCTCCCGGTGCAGGTGTCTATTTCCGAATGAGGGTCATAGTTATGAGTGTTTTTGTGCTGTTTTTTCTATTGGACGTGATGGTTATCAAAACCAAACATGATCAATTTGGCAAGCGCAGGAGACACGACACGGAGGAGATTTGTCAATCAGGCTGCAGAATGCAATGCTGTACGGTGCAATGAAAAATCAGCGAAAAAGCGAGGCAGTGACGGATGAGCGGGACCACTGTGTGCTGTTTATTAATAAACAATATATTCCTATATGACAACATGCATAAAACCAGAACGGTATTTGTACATCAGTGGGAAAATAGCGGGACAGTAGGCGGGTCAGTCTGAAAATTAAAAAGAAGAACAAATGAACTTACCAGGTTGCCCGATCTCCTCACTTCTGTGCCTCCAAGCTCGGTCCTTTTTATTCCTGTCCCGGTAGAAGTAGCAGCTAGCATCGTATAGTTCTGGACGATTAGCCACTGCGTTGATGAGTTTTTCCTCCATACTGAATGAAGAATGAAGGGCTTTGGTTTGATCTGCCCCTTTGACCTGGTTACAGCCACGTCACCAGGCTCCTGATTGGTTGACGCGGCGCGACTTGACGCTGGAGTTCAAATTTTTCCAACTTGAGCGGTAGAGGCGAAAGACGCGTATGCACAAAATGCAACACAAAAACTCACGCGCGTGGTTTTTTCCGCGAGTCAAACGCGCCAGACGCGCTACACTGACGCGCGTTTCAGGCGTTTTGGCGTTTTCGCGACGCAAATCTGCTTCAGAATTTTCGCCGGACGCGCAATCGCGTGTCATCAGCCTCTTTCCATTGACTTTACATGTAAACCTGACGCTCTGGCCGCCTCTATCGCGTTCGGTGTGAACGCACCGTTACTGTTCCTGTGGTGGAGCAGCTACTACCAATCTCCTTTATGAAACTAGCCTCTGACAGGATACAGATATTTGGGACACATTTGAATTCTTGTAACCTATTTCTAGAGAAGCTGTGATTCTGGGCCTAGACATCGGGGTGAAATTGATGACACCAACACCTAGTGAACTGCCCAAGGTCAACAGTCCTGATTTCTAAGCATTAAAGCATTGGCGTAAGTACAGATTGCATTACAAGTGGCGAGCCAGCCAGGAGATTGGTGAATAGTAGCACCTTGACTTTCCAGCTCACAACACCTACCTTTCCATTTTTCCTCGACCCTATTGAGTTGGACATGGATCTTTGCAGACGTTTTGATGTAGATGGCCAGTGCTCACTTTTTGTGACTGGCATTGAAGGGATTTACACAGATGATGACATTGCTAGTGTTTTTTCAGTTAATGGTAAAGTTTCTCGGATAGTTCGAATTCCAGATGAACCAAACCAGCCAGAGGGTAGAGTCCTGATAGAATATTTGTCCGATCAAGCCATTTACAAGATCAACCCCCAGATCTTAGGCGACTTGCCGAGCCCCAAGGATCCTGCTATCGGTTGGTCTGTCAAAACCATTCGAGATGGTAGGCAAGGAGTTAGCTCGTAGATACTTAGAAGAACTGAAGGCTGTTGGAGATAGTGGTAAAGCAGGTTTCTTGAGTGTTATTCAGAGTGAGGTCAAAGAAGCTCGACATACAGGGAGTGCAGAATTATTAGGCAAGTTGTATTTTTGAGGAATAATTATTTCTGACATTCCAAAACAAAACAAAAACAAATCAGCGACCAATATAGCCACCTTTCTTTGCAAGGACACTCAAAAGCCTGCCATCCATGGATTCTGTCAGTGTTTTGATCTGTTCACCATCAACATTGCGTGCAGCAGCAACCACAGCCTCCCAGACACTGTTCAGAGAGGTGTACTGTTTTCCCTCCTTGTAAATCTCACATTTGATGATGGACCACAGGTTCTCAATGGGGTTCAGATCAGGTGAACAAGGAGGCCATGTCATTAGTTTTTCTTCTTTTATACCCTTTCTTGCCAGCCACAATGGAGCATTGTCCTGCATGAAAATCATGTTTTTCTTGAAGGATGCAGACTTCTTCCTGTACCACTGCTTGAAGAAGGTGTCTTCCAGAAACTGGCAGTAGGACTGGGAGTTGAGCTTGACTCCATCCTCAACCCGAAAAGGCCCCACAAGCTCATCTTTGATGATACCAGCCCAAACCAGTACTCCACCTCCACCTTGCTGGCGTCTGAGTCGGACTGGAGCTCTCTGCCCTTTACCAATCCAGCCACGGGCCCATCCATCTGGCCCATCAAGATTCACTCTCATTTCATCAGTCCATAAAACCTTAGAAAAATCAGTCTTGAGTTATTTCTTGGCCCAGTCTTGACGTTTCAGCTTGTGTGTCTTGTTCAGTGGTGGTCGTCTTTCAGCCTTTCTTACCTTGGCCATGTCTCTGAGTATTGCACACCTTGTGCTTTTGGGCACTGCAGTGATGTTGCAGCTCTGAAATATGGCCAAACTGGTGGCAAGTGGCATCTTTGCAGCTGCACGCTTGACTTTTCTCAGTTCATGGGCAGTTATTTTGCGCCTTGGTTTTTCCACACGCTTCTTGCGACCCTGTTGACTATTTTGAATGAAACGCTTGATTGTTCGATGATCACGCTTCAGAAGCTTTGCAATTTTAAGACTGCTGCATCCCTCTGCAAGATATCTCACTATTTTTGACTTTTCTGAGCCTGTCAAGTCCTTCTTTTGACCCATTTTGCCAAAGGAAAGGAAGTTGCCTAATAATTATGCACACCTGATATAGGGTGTTGATGTCATTAGACCACAACCCTTCTCATTACAGAGATGCACATCACCTAATATGCTTAATTGGTAGTAGGCTTTCGAGCCTATACAGCTTGGCGTAAGACAACATGCATGAAGAGGATGATGTGGACAAAATACTCATTTGCCTAATAATTCTGCACTCCCTGTAACTCGGAGATTCCTGACACACAGCCACACACAGCTCAGGATGGTGACACATCCCTCCATGACACTGTAGCTAGTGATCATGATGAACCTACACACAGGCCCACAATGCACGTGCTAGTGCTGTGGTGAACCCTGTTAATATGGACCACAGTCTCCTTAACCCACCTCAGATTCAAAAGGTTGTTGTTGAGCACGTCATCAGAAATGACTCAACAGCCCCGTGGTCTACACAAACCAGACTGCGCACCTTTTCTGGCCGTGCTCCTAGGCCCAATGGTGAGGTAGACTATGAAACATGGCGCACACAAGTGGACCTTCTTGTCAGTGATTGCTCCCTTAGTGATGTGCAAAAGGTTAGGAAAATACTTGAAAGTTTGCTAAGTCCAGCAGCCGATGTTGTTAAGTTGCTTGGTGTGAGCTCACCACCCAGGGCTTATATTAGGCAGCTCGATTCCGCTTTCAGTGTTGTAGAGGACGGAGAAGAGTTATTCGTTACCTTTCTCAGCTCCAATCAAAATAGCGGAGAAAAGCCCTCAGCATATTTGAACAGACTCCATAGCCTCCTCACTCGAGCTATTTCTAGAGGGGGAGTCTCTGTTGAAACCTTAAGCGAACACCTACTCAGACAGTTTATTAGAGGCTGCTGGGACCAGAGTCTCATTGTAGCTCTCCAGCTAGAGAACAAAAAGAACAGTCCACCAACATTCCCAGAACTACTCCTTATGTTGAGAACTGAGGAAGGTCGTAGATCTGCAAAGCTAGACAGGATGAAGAAACATCTTGGTGCTACAAAAGCAGCTGTACATGCCCACTCCATTTTTGACGTACCCTCCTATGATGATGAGCCCGTTCCGACACAGACTGCTAAACAGAGCGAAGCATCTAAGCTTGAAAGGAGAGTGGATGAGCTTTCAAAGCAGGTAGAGAAACTGAGTCAAAGGTCCAAGAATCCTCCTTTTGACAGTGAGCTTAGTGCAGCGTTAAAACAGAGACAAGAAGAAACTGTTAAAACTTGAAAGTAAAATAGATGAGTTGTCTAAGCAACTCAGAGAGCTCACCCAGAACCAAAAATGTCCTAAAGAGAATAGTGATGGCAAAGACTTCCTAACGGCAAGAAATAGCAGTGCCAGGAGACCTGTTAAGGTTCCCTCTATGCCAAAAGCGTGGTTCTGCTTTAGATGTGGTGAAGATAACCATATTGCCGCTCGATGCCCAAATGAACCCAACCAGGCACTAGTCCGTCAGAAGAATGCTGAGTTAAAGGAAAAGCAAGGAAGGTTCCAAGCCCAACAGGTTACTGAGCCTTTTGCTTTAAACTTGTAGCGGCTCCTGCTGTGGGACGCCCAGGAGCTGAGACCAGCATTAGTCCCGGCCCAATTGACCAAAGCATTAGTGTTCAGAGCAAAATAAAGACCCAGACAATGGTTCAAGATTTTGGTTCCCAACCCGCTTGCCACCTGGTCTGATAGGTCCTCGTTGTTCAGCTTCTGTTTTGGTTGAGGGTGTGCAATGCGACTCTATCATGGATAGTGGTTCACAAGTCACTACAATCTCCGAATCATTTCACAAGGATAAACTGGCACATCTCCCCATTCAGCCCATTCAAGCATTGCTTGAGATTGAGGGCGCAGGTGGACAGCACGTCCCCTACCTTGGTTATGTTGAGACCCGCGTCACTTTTCCGCAAAACATTACAGGCAAAGAGGAAGATGTCACGGCTGGGGCAGCAGTCGTGTTGTGGAATGAAAGGAGGACCCAAAATGCAGGCAGCCGACTGATGATATGAGTGAGTTTATTTACACAGTGGCAGGGTGACAAAAACGGGCAATAAAGTATGAGCAGCTACTGAAGCAGACCTAAACTGGGATAAACTAAAGAGCAAACCTGAAGTAATACGAAACGGAGAATGCAGAGAGACGCAGATAAACGCAGAGGTATGCAGAGATACACAGAAGAACGTAGAGATATGCAGACAAATGCAGACGAACGCAGACGAGCCGACCACAGGCACAGACTGACACCCACTATATATACACACACACACACACAAACAAGGAGACCAGGTAATGACATACAGGTGGGAGCACAGCTGATTCTAATACACAAGACGACCTGAGGAGACAAGCTGAACACGATGACAACAGACACCGACCTTCAGAATAAGACAGGAAATCTAGAACACGAACCTTCAAAGTAAAACAGGGAACCCACAGGCTGATTTACAACACACAGGGACATGAACAGAGCACCGAGGACAGGCACAGGTAGGTATGACAGAAACACACAACTCAGACCCTAAGAACAAGTACAGAATCAGAATAAACTAGAAAACTGATAATAACAAACTCAAAGCGCTGGGTCACCGACCCAGGACCATGACAGTACCCCCCCTCCAAGGGCTGGCTCCAGACAGCCCAAAACAAAAACAGACGACCCACCCAGGGCGGGCGGCGGGGGGCCCAGGACGGAGGGACCCACACCAAACAAAAGAAGCTCCAGTGAGCTACATGAATCGTCCAAAACACAACACACGCACTGGAGTCCTTGAACAGGGTCCCAAAGCACAGTTCAGGAGGCCGGCCCAGGGGCTGGCAATTCAGGAGCCTAGAGCAGTTCGTCTCCGGAGGCCGACCATGTGGAAGGCAGTGGTGTCGACGTGGAAACAGTTCGGGCGGCCGACCGTGCACACGGCAGCGGCGGCGACGTGGAAACAGTTCGGGCGGCCGACCGTGCACACGGCAGCGGCGGCGACGTGGAAACAGTTCGGGCGGCCGACCGTGCACACGGCAGCGGCGGCGACGGGCAAACAGTTCGGGCGGCCGACCGTGCACACGGCAGCGGCGGCGACGGGCAAAGAGTTCGGGCGGCCGACCGTGCACACGGCAGCGGCGGCGGCGGAGCAGGTCCGGAGGTTGGCCGCGAAGCCAGCGGTAGCGGCGAGTTCTTTCAGGAGGCCGCCCTCGACGGCCATGATGCCAGCTTAGAGGCCTGGAAAGCGGCCAACAAGGATGAGGTGGCACAGGGCGAGCTGGCTCTGACGGCAGTGTTGACGAGGCTGAGGCTGACTCGGAGGCTGCAGCCGGAGCTGGACCAGGCGAGGCAGGAACGGATGCTGAGGCCGGACCAGGCGGCGAGGCAGGAACGGATGCTGAGGCCGGACCAGGCAGCGAGGCAGGAACGGATGCTGAGGCCGGACCAGGCGGCGAGGCAGGAACGGATGTTGAGGCCGGACCAGGCGGCGAGGATGAAGGCGCGGAGGCTGCAGCTGGCGAGGATGAAGGCGTTGCAGGGGCTGGGCCAGGCGACGCTGAAGACGAAGCGGACTCGGAGGCTGGACCAGACGAGGATGAAGCCGGAGCTGGACCAGGCGAGGATGAAGCCGGAGCTGGACCAGACAACGGCGTGGGTGAAGCTGATGAGGATGAAGCTGCTGCTGGAACAGCTGGTGGCTGGACGGGCTCCTCGGGCCCCCAGCAGACGAGGAAGGAGGCTGGAGCGGTCCCTCGGACCCTCCAGCTGACGAGTCAGGAGGCTGGACGGGCTCCTCGGGCCCTCCAGCTGACGAGTCAGGAGGCTGGACGGGCTCCTCGGGCCCTCCAGCAGAGACAGGAGGCCGGAGCGGTCCCTCGGACCCTCCAGCTGACGAGTCAGGAGGCTGGACGGGCTCCTCGGGCCCTCCAGCGGAGACAGGAGGCCGGAGCGGTCCCTCGGACCCTCCAGCTGAGGAGGCAGGTTGCTGGACGGGCTCCTCGGGCCCTTCAGCGGAGACAGGAGGCCGGAGCGGTCCCTCGGACCCTCCAGCTGACGAGTCAGGAGGCTGGACGGGCTCCTCGGGCCCTCCAGCGGAGACGAGAATGGGCTGGCCGGGCTCTCCAGAACCCCCAGCAGACGTGAGGACGGGCTGGCTGGGCTCTCCAGAACCCCCAGCGGAGACGAGAATGGGCTGGCCGGGCTCTCCAGAATCCCCAGCGGACGTGAGGACGGGCTGGCCGGGCTCTCCAGAACCCCCAGCGGAGACTAGAATGGGCTGGCCGGGCTCTCCAGAACCCCCAGCGGACATGGTCACAGAACCAGCGGGCACAGGGGCCCCTGGCACACATCGGGCTGATTGCAGCTGCGCGGAGCACTGGCCCTGCTCAGACAGCGACAGCTGGGTGCAGTCCTCAGCTGGGTTCTTAGCCTTCAGGGGTCCAGAGTGCGCTGAGGGCTGAAACTCAGCCTCTGGGGAGGCCCTGAAGTGCATCACAGTTTCTGAGATGACCAGCTTTAGAGGACTGATTACAATATTGTGTCGTTTGTCTCTCTGCGTAGACTGAACAGATGAAAAACAGTTCTTTTCAGGTTGAAATGACTTGCATTGTTGTACAGGTGGAGCCACAGACTGGAGGCTGGACTGAGGGTGACTGAAATAATGGTTGGGACGACCATGGTGGTGAAGTTGGAGACTGAGCTGATGATAAGGCTGATGATTCTTTTACCAACTGAGCTATAGACTGGGAAATGGACTGTAACATAGTTTGTAATAAGTCTGGCTGTGACTGTAACTGAGGTATGGGTTGTGAGGCTGAATGTGATGGAGATGACGACTGAGCGGCTAAGTGAGCTCCTGGAGGCTGGGCAGCTAAGTGAGCTCCTAGAGGCTGGGCAGCTAAGTGAGCTCCTGGAGGCTGGGCAGCTAAGTGAGCTCCTGGAGGCTGGGCAGCTAAGTGAGCTCCTGGAGGCTGGGCAGCTAAGTGAGCTCCTGGAGGCTGGGCAGCTAAGTGAGCTCCTGGAGGCTGGGTAGCTAAGTGAGCTCCTGGAAACACATTCTTATAATCGACAGTTGCAGGTGAGCCAGGGAAAACACCATAGTCCTTACTGGCGGCACAGAAAACGGCCCCAGAATAAACGGTCCTTAAATTGGAAAACTCGTGATTATTGTCTCTGTTACTCACCACAGCCGGCAACTCAGAACTCTCGGGGTCTGGCTGTGGCGATGGGCGTCGGTGGCGTGAACGTCGCTTCCTTCTTGGGGATAGCACCGACCGGCCGGGTAATTCCACCTCCGGCGGGCCGGGCCGCAGATTCCCCGGCAGGCAGAGCAAAACATTCGCCGCCGGGCTGGGTTGGGAAGTGGTAGCGGTTGAAGGGTGAAGGTGAAGCTCGTTCAGAATGAAGTCCTGTGCGAGCGGATGAAGAGAGTCCAGTAGCCAGTGGTGAGCAGAGAGTAATCGCTGTAGCCTGGCTTCTACAGCGCGGTGCAATTCCTCCCCCTCACGTTCGAGCCAGAGATTAATCAACCTCGAAACAGAGTCAATTACTTCCTCCCGAAACTCCTGGGAGGGTGCGGATGCTGCTGGGTCCATGTTTGGTCGGCTCGTACTGTCACGGCTGGGGCAGCAGTCGTGTTGTGGAATGAAAGGATGACCCAAAATGCAGGCAGCCGACTGATGATATGAGTGAGTTTATTTACACAGTGGCAGGGTGACAAAAACGGGCAATAAAGTATGAGCAGCTACTGAAGCAGACCTAAACTGGGATAAACTAAAGAGCAAACCTGAAGTAATACGAAACGGAGAATGCAGAGAGACGCAGAGGTACGCAGAGATACGCAGAGATACACAGAAGAACGCAGAGATACGCAGACAAATGCAGACGAACGCAGACGAGCCGACCACAGGCACAGACTGACACCCACTATATATACACACACACACACAAACAAGGAGACCAGGTAATGACATACAGGTGGGAGCACAGCTGATTCTAATACACAAGACGACCTGAGGAGACAAGCTGAACACGATGACAACAGACACCGACCTTCAGAATAAGACAGGAAATCTAGAACACGAACCTTCAAAGTAAAACAGGGAACCCACAGGCTGATTTACAACACACAGGGACATGAACAGAGCACCGAGGACAGGCACAGGTAGGTATGACAGAAACACACAACTCAGACCCTAAGAACAAGTACAGAATCAGAATAAACTAGAAAACTGATAATAACAAACTCAAAGCGCTGGGTCACCGACCCAGGACCATGACAGAAGAGTTGGTTGTTTTGGCTCTCGTTGTGCCTGAGTGCCATTTTAACAGCAGAATACCAGTTTTGATTGGTACTAATGCACTGTTAAGACTCCATGATAAGTTATCTGAACGTGACGGTCCAGATTTCCTTCACAGACTGTGTTCCAGAGATGTAGCACTGGTTCTCCAGCACTTGGCTAAACAAATGGATGATTGCCACACATGTCCAGTAAGGTTGCACGGGAAAGTACCGGTCACCATCCCTGCCAACCGGAAGTGCTGTGTAATTGGTGATGTTAGGCTGAGAAAGAACACTCCCAACCTAAGTTTTGTCCTTGAACCAAATGAACACCACAAGTTACCCGGTGGTTTATTTCTTGAGACTGCTTTGATAGACATCCCTTACAAAGCTAAGAGTAAGGTTCCAGTCGTCTTGCAGAACTTGAGTGGGCACAGTATTGTATTGCAACCAGGAAGTACAGTTGCCCAGGTTATGTGTAGCCCAGCACATTTCACCCCTGGCACCTGTTTCAAATGCTTCTTCTCATGACAAGTTTGATAGAGGGAAGCTAAAGTTTAATCTTGATGAGTCACCCATCTCTGAAGAATGGAGAGAGCGCATTACCACCAAGCTCAAGTCCATTTCAGAAGTGTTTGCGGTTGATGACCTGTCTTACGGTCATACCACTGTGGTAAAGCACCACATTTGGCTGAACAATGACACGCCGTTTAAGGAACGGTCGAGGCCCATCCACCCAAGTGACAGAGAAGCTGTCAAGCAACACCTCAAAGAACTGCTTGATGCAGGGGTCATTAGGGAGTCGGAGAGTCCCTACGCATCTCCAATAGTAGTTGTGCGTAAAAAGGACGGTTCAATCAGGTTGTGCGTTGATTACCGGAAGCTGAACGCACGGACCATTAGGGATGCTTATGCCCTCCCAAACATTGACGAGACCTTTACGGCCCTTAGTGGCGCCAAGTGGTTCTCGGTCATGGACCTCAAATCAGGCTATTATCAGGTTGAGATGGCCGAGGAAGATAAAGCTAAAACTGCTTTTGTCTGTCCTCTGGGGTTTTACGAGTTTAATCGCATGCCTCAGGGCGTTACAAATGCTCCAAGTACGTTTCAACGACTGATGGAGAAGTGTGTTGGGGATTTGAACTTGAGTGAAGTACTTGTGGTTTTGGATGATCTGATTGTGTTTTCAGACACCCTGGAGGAACATGAGGTGAGACTCATGAGGGTGCTGAACCGGTTGAGGGACTTTGGGTTGAGACTGTCCCCAGAAAAATGTCATTTCTTTAGGCCCTCGGTGAAATACCTTGGCCATGTGGTTGATGCCCAAGGAGTTCACACAGATCCTGATAAGATCTCAGCTTTGAAAACATGGCCTCGTCCTACAAACAAGAGAGAGCTAAAATGTTTTCTGGGCTTCGCCGGTTATTACCGGAGATTCATTGATGGATACTCAAAAATCGCAAAGCCTTTAAATAGTCTCACGGCCGGTTACTACTCACCCAAAAAGAGGGGTAAAGTGTATCTTGGAGAACGTTTCAGACAACCATCGAACATTAACTTACCTTTTGGAGAGGAGTGGACACTGAATGCGAAAATGCATTTAAGACTTTGATTGAGAGACTGACATCGGCACCTGTCCTTGCTTTTGCCAATCCGCAGCTACCATATGTCCTGCACACTGATGCCAGTCGTGAAGGCTTGGGTGCAGCACTCTACCAAGAGCAGGATGGGAAGCTGAGAGCTGTGGCTTATGCAAGCAGGGGACTTTCCAAAAGTGAGAGAAACTATCCCACTCACAAGCTTGAATTTCTAGCTTTGAAGTGGGCAGTTTGTGAGAAGTTTAACAGCTATCTTTATGGCGCTAACTTCACCATTGTGACGGATAACAATCCTCTCACGTATGTGCTGACATCTGCGAAGTTAGATGCTGCTGGTCATCGCTGGTTAGCTGCGCTGTCTACTTATCAGTTCACTGTTAAGTACGGGCTGGTCATGCCAATCGCGATGCAGACGTGCTGTCCCGACGACCACAAGCTCCTCCTTTTGAAGATGAGGATTTCATCAAAGAAAAGGAGAGAGTTGATGACATGAAAAACCGTCTTCTAGAGGTGAGCAACGAGATGAGTCACGAGGTGGTATCTGCCTTATGTCAGCGCCATCTTGTGGTGTCAAAGATCGAGCACTGTTCAAATCTAGAACAACCTTTGGCTGTAGAGTCTCTTGCTGTTGATCCCTCAACAGTTGCGGATGTATTTGGAGAAGACACATTACCATCTGACAAGCTCTGACTGGTATAAAGCTCAGAGGGATGACCCGGTTGTCTCACGTGTCATCACCTTCATTGAAAGAGCTCAAAAGCCCAGTTTCAGAGAAACAAACTTTGAAGCTCCTGATGTTAGGCTCCTTCTCAAGGAGTGGAGAAGGCTTGAACTGAGAGATGGAGTATTGTACAGGAAATGGACAGATAGAGACAACATTGTATGGCAGTTAGTCCTACCTGAACAGTTCAGAGAGAAAGCATTGCGTGGAGTACATGATGAAATTGGTCATCTTGGGTTTGAACGTGCACTACATCTTGCCCGTGCCAGATTCTATTGGCCAATGATGACAAAGTCTGTAGAAGAGAAGTGCAGACAGTGTCCACGCTGTGTCAGGAGGAAAGCAGTGCCTCAGAGGGCAGTGCCTCTTGAAAATATTATAACAACTTACCCGCTTGAACTCGTTTGTATGGACTATTTGTCACTTGAGCCAGACAACAGAGACACCCGGAACATATTAGTTATCACTGACCATTTTACAAAGTTTGCTGTGGCAGTGCCAACTAAAGATCAGAAGTCAAGGACCATTGCAAAAGCTCTATGGGAGAACTTCATAGTCCATTATGGGTTTCCCAGTCGTCTACTCAGTGATCAGGGTAGAGACTTTGAATCTCACACAATCAAAGAGCTATGTGCGTTGATAGGAGCAGACAAAATCTGCACTACACCTTATCATCCCCGCGGAAACCCAGTGGAAAGGTTTAACCGGACGCTTCTTGATATGTTGGGTACTTTGGAAGAGGAAGACAAATCTCACTGGAGGGACTTTGTTAAACCCTTAGTTCATGATCTCCTCTAAACTTAGAGGAGATCGTGCTTTTGCTGTAGCAGCTCCAAAACTGTGGAACGAGCTTCCTTTAGAGATTAGACAGGCCAGTTCTTTACCTGTTTTTAAGTCACTCTTGAAAACCCACCTCTTTACCCTGGCCTTTGACACCACGTGAGATGTTGGTTTTTATTTTTATTTTATTTTTATTTTTATTTCAGTTGTTTTTAGGTGATTCGATGCTGTTTTATCTTGTTTTTTATTTTAATATAGGGCTGTTTTAATTTTATTTATTATGTGTTTTATTTATTTATCTTTGCTGTTTTCTGTTATTCTATTGTTTTAATGTATTTTCTGTACAGCACTTTGTTCCTGTGCTGGGTATTTTAAAGTGCTCTATAAATAAAACTGGATTGGATTGGATTGGATTGGATGCGTATAACTGCACGAGAAACGACACGACTGGTTACTCTCCATATGAACTGATGTTTGGCAGACAACCCCGACTACCCATTGATCTGGTCTTAGGTATCCAACCTGAAAATGCCAACCATAAGTCTCATTCAGAGTATGTGAACAACCTTCGTCAACGTCTGGAGGAGAGCTACACCCTAGCTGCAAAAAACTCCCAGAAGATCGGAGAAAGGAATAAAGCTAGGTTTGACAAGAGGATTAGAGTGGTCGAGCTCTGTGCAGGAGACAGGGTTTTGGTTAGGAACATGAGTATCAGAGGTAAACACAAAATCTCAGACAGGTGGGAACAGAAAGTACATGTTGTGGTTAAACGCATCAATGATGGCCCTGTCTATGTTGTGGAACCCGAGTTGGGAGATGGGCCAAAACGCACCTTACACAGGGATCTCCTTCTACCGTGTGGGTTCTTACCTGTGGAAGAAATGGCAGGGAGCAGATCTCATGAGCCCACAAAAGGGAAGAAACTGAGAAACAAAGCCGAAAGAGAAGTACAATCTTCTGATAACCCAGATGGTCAGGAAGATGAGGTATACAGTGATGAGGACGAAGTGTATCCAGCTTTTGTGGTTCCAGAAATAATAACCAGAGGTCCTTTTATCCAGACTGAAAGGCAGGTTATCACACCTCAGCTGTCCACCGGGGATGTGCATTCTACCTTGCCCCGTGCAGAGCCACAAGACGAGTTACACGCACAAGAAACACCCAGTCATGTTTCTGAACCTGAACCTTTGTTACACTCAGAAAGCAATGAGGTGACCACATCTCCCATTCCATCTGATGAAGGTCCAGGTTGGGTTGTTATTGACATTCCTGAACAGACAGAACCTGTTGAAATGAATCAAGAGAGCACCAACACTGCTGAGCAGAGTTCAGAGCCAGAGACAGTAGAGTTGCGGCGTTCTGGGAGAGAGAGACGCCAACCTCGTAAACTAACTTATGATGAGTTAGGTGAGCCTTTAATTTTAGCTCTCAATTCCTTTTTGTCAGAGTTTCGCAATTGTATTCTCTCAGAGCACTTTCCTTCACACACCTGTTAAGTCAATTGTGCATGCAGAGACTCATGCACTTTAGAGGGGGAGAGTGTAACCCAGGTCATTTTTTGAGTATGGGATTTCTGATTATTTGGTAGTCACTGAACGCACCACTGTGCCGTGCGCATAGCCACTCCCTAGTCTAGCCACAGAGTTTTTCCTTCCGTTCGTCCGATGACGCGCATGCTGCTCTCGTGCCCTCTGCGAGCTGGAAATTCGGGCTGGTTTGTTTGCCTTTTGATACCCTGGATCCTACTGGATGAACTGCCTTGTGGAAGTCCTCATCTGATGACTCAGCTGAATCGTCCTGGCCGGTAGATGGTCGTTGCTGCGGGTGGATGCTTCTGCTTGCTGGATACTATTATTGGACACTACGCTGTTCCAACAGAGCGGTAGGAATAATTCAAAGGGCCCCAACAGTGCACTTTACTTTTCCCTGAGCTCAGGTGATTTTCTTTTGGCCAAAGGACCTTAAAGGATACATATTTGCATTTATTTTTATTTTTTGGGGGGGACGCCGAGTGGAAGGACACTAAAAAAAAGATTATTATTTAAAATTGTGTTTAATAAATGTGTTTATGTCAAGTGAGTGTGGTGTCCATTGTGTGCTGGAAGGCTTACTGTTCCTGTGGTGGAGCAGCTACTACCAATCTCCTTTACGAAACTAGCCTCTGACGGGATACAGATATTTGGGACACATTTGAATTCTTGTAACCTATTTCTAGAGAAACTGTGATTCTGGGCCTAGACATCGGGGTGAAATTGATGACACTGACACCTAGTGAACTGCCCAAGGTCAACAGTCCTGATTTCCAAGCATTAAAGCATTGGCGTAAGTACAGATTGCGTTACATCTGCAGACAATATCAATGCGCATGAAAAATAGGGTTACCTTTTTTCAGTATCAGCTCCTATGTTATATCTTGTTTTACTTAAAGGATGAAAACCTTCAGAAATTTCTGAAGGAGGCCGCGATGATGGACCCACGTTTTAAAGGCAGGCTAGGTGGTGAGGCAGCTACTGACATCTGGGACAGGTTGGAGAAGGCAGCAGTTGCAAATGCCACAGCAGCAGTTGCACAGGTATTTTCATTGTGTGTGTACAATCTTGTCCTTTTGCATCATGATGTAGTTTCTATGTTGAAGGAATGCTCTTTTACTATCTGTGTGTCCATAGCCTCCCACTGAGGACCCCAAAGCACACAGCGAGGTGGATGATGCTGACATGGACAAGCCAGAAAAATATGTAATTTCAGATTTTTTCTAACACAACCACTACATTCTAAAAGTGATCTTTATTTATTTTACAAACCTCACACATCTTTTTTTGTTGTTTTTCAGCTAAGTAAGGTCCAGAAGTCACCCTTAGAAAAGCTGTTTGAGTATGAAGACAGAGAGCTTCAACAGGCTGCTTCTCAAGCGGGTAGAGTCCCCTCAATCACAGAGCAGGTACAGAAGGAGCTTCAAATATACAAAAGACTGCCAGGAATTACCTCTGGACAAGACCCTGTGGCCTGGTGGTGGAGTATGAGGGATACACTCCCCAATTTATCTGCCCTATCAGAAAAATACTTGTGTGTCCCAGCCTCATCAACGCCTTCTGAAAGAGTTTTCTCTTGTGCTGGGCATGCCATCAGCCAAGAGCGATGCCGTATAGCTCCAGAAAAGGCTAATATGATTATCTTCTTGCAAAAAAAACTGCTAAACATCACAGGTTTCATGACAAAGTTTGTGTTTTCAATTGTTTAAGCACTGGTTCCAACCAAAGAAGTTATGTTTTATTGACAGAAAGGGCTAACTTTGTTATCATTTTGCTTAAAAAAAATTACTGGGAAAAATAAAAACACAAGAGGTTTTTGGACGAAGTTTGTGTTCTTTATTCTTTAAGCACCGGTTCGAGCACCGTTTAAGCACCGGCATCGTTTCAAAAGTACCGTTTTGGCACCGGTATCGGATAAAACCTAAACGATACCCATCCCTATTCATACTCTTCTTGAGGTTTTGTGTCGTGATCTGGCTCAAGAGTTGGCAGTTTGTCTTGTAATCGGAAGGTTGCCGGTTCAAGCCCCAGCTCCGACAGTCTCAGTCGTTGTGGCAAGACACTTCACCCGTTGCCTACTGGTGGTGGTCAGAGGGCCCGGTGGCGCCAGTGTCCGGCAGCCTCGCCTCTGTCAGTGCGCCCCAGGGCAGCTGTGGCTACAATGTAGCTTGTCATCACCAGTGTGTGAATGTGTGGATGACTGGATGTAGTGTAAAGCGCTTTGGGGTCTATCAATGGAAAATTGTACTTAGTAGTCAGTATAATCTTTTAATGATATAAGTTTCCATATATGCTTAGAGGTGTATAATCGATTGTGTAGGATGTGTGATCTTTAGTAGGCTTTGTGTGCATTCCAGGGTGTTCTGGCATTTAAACCCACATCCTGGGAGTATGGGAGAGGTCATACCTTGTCTTATTGTTTTATGATAGGATAAACGTATCTATGTCTGTTTTAGGCTAAGTGCATTTTGTTTAGATGAACTGTTGGACTTCCAGACCAGCAGGTTTAGGGAAGTCGTTTATGGGGTCACACACACACACACACACACACACACACACACACACACACACACACCTAAACATCCACATTCCAATGTAAGGAACAAACACCCACTGATGTATAAATAAAGACCAGGGCCCTGTTTCAGAAAGCCGGTTTAGAAAACTCAGAGTTAAAAATGATACTCAGGGTTGAGTAACCCCGAACTGTCCAACTCGGAATATTCGGTTTCAGAAAGGCTGATAACAATTAGTTCAATCAATGTGGAGTTGCTTTAACCCCAAGTTAAGCACGCGCATAAAGCCCTGATTAGTGGAGCACAGATTAAGCGAGTCACCATGGAGACGGAGGGAAAGAAGGCGCGGCCAATGTATTTTACAGCGCTTGAGGCCGAAATTCTGATGGCAGCATAAGCCGATAACATGCACATTTTGCGGAAAAAAAGTAACACAGCCTCAGCTGCAAAAGAAAGGGAGCATGCATGGCAATACATAGCCGACAGAGTCAATGCGTGAGTGTTAATTTAAACATTGATCTAGGGATTTCCACCCATTTAACACGTTATTTTATTATATTTCATTTTATTTTTTATTTTATACATTTTATTTTGTGATGTGATGTGAGCGCATGTGCAACCCAACAGGCCCCAAACGTTCCTGGCAGCAAGTAAAAATGAAATATAAAAAATGTAGAGGAAGAGGGTCCAGCCACTTCTCCAACAAACCTTTCCTCAGTAAGATGTTCAGCACTGATTTACAACCAACCTAAGTAGGCATGTACTATGAATGTCAATGCTATTTTCTGTGTTTCAATAGCTCCCTGTAAAGCAGCTGTACAAGACCTGTTTGATCAAGAAAATAAAAAAATGCTTTTTGGAAATGGAACACTTCAAGCAGCAGAATGGAATGTGAGTGCCATCTATACAGCCAATCACGCCTGGGAACCCTGAAAATAAATGTAAAATCTAAGTAGTAGTTCAAGTATCACCACATCATGAATTAAGTTTTGTTCATCCTGATACCTGCAATTTTGTGGAATCCCTCTTTGATAAATCTTGTGGGTCTATGACCGGGGAACACCACAAACGAGTACAGGAGACGTTTCAGTGCAACTGTAACATTCCTGACTGCCCGACAGACGGTAGCCTTGGAAACGTGCTCAGCGTCACCAATATTATACAGAAAGCTCCCGTTTGCAAAAAAACGAAGTGCAATACAAATAATATGTACAGAACTGAGAGAATGTCCGCGATGTGTCACATGAGCAATATAAGGCCTGAGGATGTTATTCAAATAAATTATAGATTGTGCTGAAAAACGGTAACGTTCACACAGAAAATCATCAGGAAATGATAAAATGTCCAAACGCGCTCTAATCACTCTCTCCCGGCGGAGAGCTCTGCGGAGGATTTGGGCTTCAACATCTACTGGCTCTTCAAGGAAGGGGCACCATGTCTGACACTTCCTACAGTCAGGTTTCCGACAAAGAGACGGAGAAGTTCAGGGTTAGTTGAAGTAAACCTGCTAGGGGGCAGGTTAGCTTCACGGAGTGTGTCGTCATAGTAACTCACTCAGAATTAATCTAAACTCGCTTTGTGAAACCGAAAACCCAGAGTTTTCGTTAACTCAGGGTATACTTACTCAGAGTTTGCACTAAACCGGCTTTCTGAAACAGGGCCCTGGGCAGTCTCAGAGTGCGTGTCACAGAGCCCTCACTCTCACTGCGGGTGCTCTGTGATGCTCTTGTATACAAGTAAAACTGTGTTTCTCCTCTCTGATTCTCAACTGAAGAAGTGCTTTAGAATACATCTCTTGACAGGGTCCTTAGGGACTAAGTAAAGTGCTATACAAATACAGGCCATTTACCATTTTATTTTTGATGTAAGATGGTGAGGTTAAGTCACTCCATAACACAGCCCGTGTATTTTCACTATAACACCCAAGGTTATTAGATAATTTAAATGCCACTCTTACACAGAAACATTACAGTAAACATTCATTTTAAATCTGGAGGAATTACAGATTTATAAACATCATAAAGTGCTTCCACATTGTTCTGTAAAACATTTATCCGTGTCCTTTACTGATCCATAAGAGAGCTCCAACCTAGTGTGACAGGAAGCATACACATGAAGACGAGAATGAAGCTTTTTTTCATTTCTTTACTAAGACATGATTAAAATCACCTGATATTAAGTGTGATGCTTCATTTTCTCACCAGCAGATGGAGTGGTGGATTGTTTGATGGCTGTGTTAAGTTTGCTGTTGTGTGAGGAGAGGCAACAGGGGGTCCAGTACTGAAATGAAAAACTGATTCAGCTCATTGGCTCGGTCCGCCTTCTCTCTGTATGTATCTTTACACCTTCTCAGCTCCTCCTTGTTCCTAGACCTGAATATCCTCGTCTTTTCATTCAGCAGGCGCTTCAGGTGATGAAGTGGGAGAAACGTACTGAACTCAGAGAGAAACAAGCTAAAGTTAGCAATCCAGCCATGCTAGTATTGATCCAATACCAATAACAACATATCAATATTGCTATTGATTATTTGGATTGATCCACCCCTTACACAACTTTCAGGTGGGCACAACCCCTGAAAACCTCATAAAAAGGAGTCCCTTAAAGTTACGTTGCACATGGGAGGTGACTTAGTTAGATGTATTATGAGTCTCCACAAACTTTCATTCCTTCAGTGTTTCTGTGTTTGAGTATAGAGGTCTGATGTCCTTAACACTGTGCTCTGAATTTAATTAAAAGCATATAAATATAAACTGTAACGAGGACTGATACACCCGAGAGCAGAAAACATCTCTCACATCAAACAGCTTCTGTTTGTGTCAAACTGGCATCAGTAACGAGGATGTGCCATTTGGTTAAATGCCTCGACTGTCTTATCATTTCTTCATGTCCTCTGCTCACATCACCGGTGGGAGGGACATGAGGAGAGGCATGGCAGAGAGTAATCCACGATGTGCAAATTATCAAATGAGGAAGCAGAAAGTGGGGCTCTGCTCTGTGGACAAGAACTAGTGACTGAATCGTTGCTCATGGGGGAGGAAACCTATTATTTCATACTTTGGGAGGCTTGTGCCATCCCATGCCCTCCTTTCAGACACACCCCTGGTATTAAAAGTGAGATCTCTATATAAACGATTTACAGCAATAAAGTTTATTACACTTGCAACACTGACAGCTGCAATCACAACAGCTGATGAGTCATTTGTGTTACACTGCCCAGAAGACCATGCGCATGCGCAACTGTCTCACAGATGAGTCTGGTCGCAAGTTGGCTGTAGAACCTTTTTTAAGGCGGTATCTGCCATTTGTTGGTATAACTCTGGGACGTGCTGGGACTCAAAAGTTGAATATCTCTCCCTGCTGTTGACAATACCTGAAACACAACCACTCCAGAAGAAAACAAGGAAAGGTGAGCATTATTTAAACACTTGTTGCTGTGAGAAAATGAATCTTACAAAAACAAATGCTCTCTCTGCGAGTATCACTTCCTGTTCCTGTTACTACAACACTGTGGTGTTTTTGTGGATCTTATCTGCATAGCCAATTTAATTAAAAACCTATAGATAACTTATTTTATATTGTAATCTTTAAAGTGCTTTATCCAAAGCACACTCTCTGTTGATTCACCTGCTAATTATATTCACAGTATTTACTCACACTGTTCATGTGTCTAACCGTTTTTCCCCACTCGGCGACACACCCGCCGTAGTTCCAGATCAACTGGCGTTGGTCGAACAGATGTGTGGCAGTCTTGCGTTTCAGGAGCTGCTACCGACAAACCAGCAAAAAAACGCCAAATGTGTCATCTGTGACACTTGTGAGGTTATCTCAAACACACTCCGTCAGTCTTGATGCCGTTGAACAACAAAATGTTTAAAAATGTCGCGAGTTTACCTGGTGATATCCTCATGCGCGACGCGATCGCGAAAACGGCAAACAATTAACACCACGCCGGTGTTGTTCACAGGACAGGAAGAGTAAACGATCGGGAGACTCTTGCCGTCGTTATCGTTCCCCTCGCACGTTTTATTTCTCCGGTTTCAGCGTTTTATGCTCAAAACTAAAGCGTGCAGTTTACTTTGTGTGCACTAACATGGACTCGAGTCAACCAGCGCCACCTCTGGCCAAGTGCCACAGCCTACAGCCAGATCAACCTGTGACACACATCTGCACCACGTTTGAATTCGTTTCATGCACATTTGTACCTTTCAATTGTGTCTGTTTGTGCGTCATGCAAAGAAACCTTTGAAATGAATGAAATCATACCATATATTTATTATTGGCCTACATTTGTACAAAATTCCAAATTATATACACAAAGTCATAGAAATCACCACTCCAATTGGTCATCATGATTTTAATATTCTCTTTTTCCATAACAATGAAATACGCCTTGGACAAAAATGACACATCAATAGTTCATTAGTGTTGTCACATCACATCCTGTAAGCATCTTCTGTCTGTGTCTTTTCTCTGGAAATGAATATTTCCAGCCAATATAGGCAATCCATCAACATGGCTGGAGAGTTGGTAGTTACAGTCTGTATAAGTGTGGTTAAACTAATGAACATTTGTAAGGAGATGGCAGTTACTGTGAATGTACAGCAGGTGATTAGTAATAAACAGTCAGACAATGACTCTGACAATCTCATTCAATCTTGCAGATTGAATGCACCTTCTGCGGAAAGTGGTACCACACAGTGTGTGTGGACTTCCCCTGTGCAGAAGGCGACTACAAATGTTGTGGGCGCTAAATAAACAGAAAAAATTGATCCCTGTTGTCTTTGCTTACTGATTGTTTTTAGTGTTGACAATCCACATTGCTGGGATTGCATCTTTCAACATGTTTGTGGGTAGATTTGGATGTACCAGGGGTAAGTGCAGCCACTCAGCCTCTACTCAATGTGATCATAGCAGCAGGTGCAGATGTGTCACAAGTTAATCTAGTAGTAGGCTCTGGTATTTGGCCACAGGTGGCAGCAGTGGACTGATCTCCATTGGAGACTGCTCCAGCCGCTATGTGATAGTGGATCTGCTACACATTGAAGATCATATGCACGTTTTGGAAATTAACCCTTGTATTATGTTGAAAAACAAAAAAATGACATTGATTTTGTTGCAGGTCATTTTGACACGTACTGTGTAAATCCACTCAGAATTGTCAAGAAACTGCAATATGACAATAGCAACTTTATTTTCCATGAGATCAACATGTAGAACACAGACATACAACAGTTAGACTTTCCATAACTATTTTAGGAACAATTATTAAAGGTTTTTCGTTCTTACAAGCACATTTCTTTTGAACTTGCCCAACGTTCTCAGTTTTTCAATGTTCAACATTTTCAATTTTGTCCACATGATGAACAGAATGTAACTGTGTGCTTTCTGCAGATGTACTTCTTGCATTTCTCACAAAAAGTGCTTGTTTTAAAACAGGAATCTTCCCAACTTAGATTTAAAACAAAAGATTTCTACGTCTCCTCCAGTCTCACAAACAGATGACAAACCAATCGACACACCTGAGTCACTGACTTTCTTCAATCCACTCACTCTCACTGGCTCTGTTTATTACTAATCACTGTGTAACTGCTGTACATTCACAGTAACTGCCATCTCCTTACAAATGTTCATTAGATTAACCACACTTATACAGACTGTATATAACTACCAACTCTCCAGCCATGTTGATGGATTGCCTATATTGGCTGGAAATATTCATTTCCAGAGAAAAGACACAGACAGAAGATGCTTACAGGATGTGATGTGACAACACCAATGAACTATTGATGTGTCATATTTGTCCAAGGCGTATTTCATTGTTATGGAAAAAGAGAATATTAAAATCATGATGACCAATTGGAGTGGTGATTTCTATGACTTTGTGTATATAATTTGGAATTTTGTACAAATGTAGGCCACAATAAATATATGATATCATTTCATTCTTTTCAAAGGTTTATTTGCATGACGCACAAACAGACACAATTGAAAGGTACAAATGTGCATGAAACGAATTCAAACGTGGTGCAGATGTGTGTCACAAGTTGATCTGGCTGTAGGCTGTGGCACTTGGCCAGAGGTGGCGCTGGTTGACTCGAGTCCATGTTAGTGCACACAAAGTAAACTGCACGCTTTAGTTTTGAGCATAAAACGCTGAAACCGGAGAAATAAAACGTGCGAGGGGAACGATAACGACGGCAAGAGTCTCCCGATCGTTTACTCTTCCTGTCCTGTGAACAACACCGGCGTGGTGTTAATTGTTTGCCGTTTTCGCGATCGCGTCGCGCATGAGGATATCACCAGGTAAACTCGCGTCATTTTTAAACATTTTGTTGTTCAACGGCATCAAGACTGACGGAGTGTGTTTGAGATAACCTCACAAGTGTCACAGATGACACATTTGGCATTTTGTTTGCTGGTTTGTCGGTAGCAGCTCCTGAAACGCAAGACTGCCACACATCTGTTCGACCAACGCCAGTTGATCTGGAACACCGGGGGTCAAACTCTGGTAATTGGTGATTCTGTTCTCAGACATGTGAAGCTAGAGACACCAGCAACCATAGTCAATTGTCTTCCAGGGGCCAGAGCAGGCGACACTGAAGGAAATTTAAAACTGCTGGCTAAGGGTAAACGTAAATACAGTAAAATCATAATTCACGTCGGCAGTAATGACACCCGGTTACGCCAATCGGAGGTCACTAAAATCAATATTGAATCGGTGTGTAACTTTGCCAAAACAATGTGGGACTCTGTAGTTTTCTCTGGTCCCCTCCCCAATCAGACCAGGAGTGACATGTTTAGCCACATGTTCCACTAATTACTATATCAATACAGTAATACTTAGAGATACCACTTTTTTTTATGTCCGATACTGATATCATAAATTTGGATATGTGCTGATACCAATATGAATCTGATATAGTCTATTTTACAATCAATAAAACTGTTTTTTTTAATGTCAAAGGAGTTTGCAAAGAAAAGCGTCTGGACTTCTTTAAGTTGCTTGAAGACGTTTCACCTCTCATCCGAGAAGCTTCTTCAGTTCTAAGGTCAAATGGCCGAGAGTCCCAGATTTAAACCCAGTGGGAGTATCCCCCCAAGGAGGAGTTTTTTTTAATATTTTGCTGCATTTTGAATAAGTTCATACAAAAAATTTAAAAAACAAAACACTAAAGTTATTCTACTACACTTGTATGCAAAAAATACACTGCGCCCCAAATATTTCGCAGTTCAGCAATACTGATCTTTTTATTTAAACTTTTAGCAGAACTTTAAATTGAAGTATTTAAACTAATATTCAAAAACTAATTTAAAATGCAATTTTATGCAGATTTCAAAAACTCTTTGTTTCTGAAAAAAGGAAGTGCAATTTCAGCACAAAATAATGTTTATATTCAACAACTTAAAAAAACAGGTTGTAGAATGGACCCTTTTATACTTAAAGCTGAATATAAATAAACATGCTGAGTGGAAAGCAGTGCAAATAAATGCAAACACAGCTTTATGACACTCATCTGTTATCAAGATGTCAGTGTAAACTGTTTCTATCACATTTAAGCTGAGACTGAATTTTGTGTCATTTCTATACAAAACTTAACACAAGTATGAAAAAAAGTGTTTTTCATCGGGGGTTTTTTTTTCGAACAATGGAACTGTTTAGCCTGCAGCACAGTTTTTTTCAAAGTAAAATTTGAGTCTATCCATTGTACGGTCAGACTTAGCCATGGCAACGCACAGACGTTCAAGCTCCAGATATCGGCTGTTGAGCTTAACGTGAGAATGCTTTACAAACATTCAGAAATGAACTCACACACATGCTTTATTTCTCTGGTATAGTTTTCTCGGACATGAAATGCCAGTTTGGCAGCACGTAGCGAAGCTCCAGATGCTTTCAGTGTGAAGTAACTCCAGACCGCTGACAGGTCTCGCACACAACAACCGCATGACAATCACATGATGCAAACTGCTCCAGTGTGCTAAGGTCACTACCTGGGTTACGTCATGTCACAAGTTTTGTGAGGTGCAGAGTCATCCAACATGAGGACCACATCTCCAGGAACAAAGTTGTGTTTAATCCTCCCCCATTTCTGGCACTGTTGAAGTTATAGCAAGTGTTCTTTGGTCCATTTTTTACAAAACAGATCAGATGTATATTGGGACTGTCTGCATCTTTTTCGTGCATAGTGAAGCGAGATCAATCAACTGCAGACCAGACAACAAACGACGGAGGCACCAGACGAATGCAATCAAACGATGAGTTTATTAACACAGGAGAGGAACCATCTGCATATGTCTTCCTCTGACAAAAATACATCAAATGCTGGTTTTATAGCATAGAAAATTAACGCCCCCACATACACGTCAATACAGGTCAAAAATACATTGTTTACAGACATGAGCGCATCTCATACATCTTAATAACTATAAACAGTCATTTAACTTCTCTTTTCTATAACACCTGCCTTTTAAGGTAATAAACTTCAAGCTTCGGGATCGTTAAAAGCTAATAATTGACCCTCGTCACCAATCACTAAGTAGACTGAATTGGCGCAGGTCTCAAAAAGAGAGCAGAAGACACTTGGGCCTTCGCTCAGGCCTGCTAGTAAATTAATATGTGTATTGTAAGCATGCATGCAATTAACCTGCTATGTTCTCATCTTCCCTCAACATGTATCACCTGGACACTCTCACCAGTGAAGCTTAAAACCCTCTTGGATAGAACATCAACTCTAAACAAGCACAGATATGCAATGTGTATAGAATGAACTCAACCTGTGAATAGAAAGGTCAATGTAATAACAAACATATTCAATGCAATATGAACCCTATAAGAAATATTACTGATCAAATAATACTGTAAAACATGTTATTAATGCATTTATCATAAGGCAGGTTATATGGTAACAATAAAAAAATCTTTGAATCCCAACAATAGAGATCACTTTTGGAACTGGAACAGACCAGGTGGTAAACATGCATTGGACTTGAGAAGGAGGAGGTGGTTTGGTGTTAAAGCTTCCAAATCATTTGGATCGGTCGATTCCAGTGTATTGGGTCTACTGTTGAGGATTGACTTGACTTCACAAAGAGCAGTTTGGAGTCCTTCTTTGTTAAATGCTCGGTCTACAGGGTGGAATTAAGGACCTTTCTGATGGAACAAATTAACTGTTCCCATGCTGTGCCATGGTGTGATCCAGTTGGAGGATTAAAGATCAATTTCACTCCCTTCAAGATGGAGCATCAGAGATCTTTTCCTGATTTCACTCTCGTCTCAGCTCGCACTCTGCGCCAACAAAGTTGGTCCCATTGTTGGAGCACAGGAATTGAACCTGACCTAGTCTTGCAATGAAACGTTGTAAGTCGTTAATGAAAGAATCCGTGTCGAGATGAGGCGACCTCAATATGTACTCAATAACTCCATAGCACTTCACAAGACTTATCTCACGCTTCACTTCAAATGGACCAAAATAGTCCACTCCAACAAAGCTAAATGGGGGTTTCTCAGGGGTCACTCTGCTTTCGAGCAAGTCAGCCATCTGCTGCTGGCCTGCAGCTCCATGAAGCCTTCTGCAGATCACACATCTCAACATAATGCTTCTAATCAAAGCACCAGGAATCCAATATTTCTGATGCAGCTTTGAAGGCATATGGTTCCTTCCACCATGACCCACCTTTGATGAATATGCTGTAGAATGGGATTCAATTCAATTCACTTTTATTTACACAGCGCCAAATCACAACAGTCGCCTCAAGGTACTTTATATTGTACAGTAGATCCTACAATAATACATACATAGAAAACCCAACAATCATATGACCCCCTATGCGCAAGCACTTTGGCGACAGTGGGAAGGAAAAACTCCCTTTTAACAGGAAGAAACCTCCGGCAGAACCAGGCTCAGGGAGGGGCGGGGCCATCTGCTGTGATTGGTTGGGGTGAGAGAAGGAAGACAGGATAAAGACATGCTGTGGAAGAGAGACAGAGATTAATAACAGGTATGATTCGATGCAGAGAGGTCTGTTAACACATAGTGAGTGAGAAAGGTGACTGGAAAGGAAAAACTCAATGCATCATGGGAATCCCCGGCAGCCTACGTCTATTGCAGCATAACTAAGGGAGGATTCAGGGTCACCTGGTCCAGCCCTAACTATATGCTTTAGCAAAAAGGAAAGTTTGAAGCCTAATCTTAAAAGTAGAGATAGTGTCTGTCTCCTGAATCCAAACTGGAAGCTGGTTCCACAGAAGAGGGGCCTGAAAACTGAAGGCTCTGCCTCCCATTCTACTTTTAAATACTCTAGGAACAACAAGTAGGCCTGCAGTGTGAGAGTGAAGTGCTCTAATAGGGTGATATGGTACTACAAGGTCATTAAGATAAGATGGGGCCTGATTATTTAAGACCTTGTATGTGAGGAGCAGGATTTTGAATTCTGGATTTAACAGGAAGCCAATGAAGGGAAGCCAAAACAGGAGAAATCTGCTCTCTCTTTCTAGTCCCTGTCAGGACTCTTGCTGCAGCATTTTGGATTAACTGAAGGCTTTTCAGGGAGTTTTTAGGACATCCTGATAATAATGAATTACAGTAGTCCAGCCTGGAAGTAATAAATGCATGAACTAGTTTTTCAGCATCACTCTGAGACAGGATATTTCTAACTTTAGAGATGTTGCACAAATGGAAGAAAGCAGTCTTACATATTTGTTTAATATGTGCGTTGACAACACATTCTCACTCCCAAAGCGTAACATTTTACGCTAGGTGACAAATCGTCTGTATGTTACACTTTTGGCCACCCAATATGTCCCTATGTTACGCGTTCAGAAAAATGAGGAAACATGAGAACCGTTTCGAATGAATCTACACATGTATGTTTATTAGGGCCCGAGCACTGAGAGTGCGAAGGCCCTATTGTATCTGCTCCGTTTATTATTATTATTAGGGCCCGAGCACAGAGAGTGCAAAGGCCCTATTGTATCTGCTCCGTTTATTATTATTATTATTATTATTATTATTATTATTATTATTATTATTATTATTTTTCATTGAAATTGCCTTTTTGAGGGCTTTAACATGCTCAAAAACTCATGAAATTTTGCACACGCATCAGGTCTGGTGAAAAATTTCATATTTTAATGGTTTTACATATGAGCATTGGAAAATGGCTCTAGAGCGCCACCTATGCCTTATAAAATGCAGCCCTACGACCACATGGTTTGAGCTACATGTATGAAATCTGGGACACGTATGTATCATGCCAAGACGAACAAAAAAGTCAATGGGCCCATGTCCTAAACCCAACAGGAAGTCCGCCATTTTGGATTGAAGGTCACATTTTGGCTCTGATTTTACCATTTCCATGCCTTGTACTTTCGCGAACTCCTCCTTGGGATTTGGTCATACAAACTTCATATTTGGACAGTGCCAACTACACACCTGGGCCATGTTAAATTGCGGAGCTTTTGAGTTTTCGTGATACGGTGAGGACGTGGCGCCACGGCGAATTTCGATGACTCGCCATGAAAATATTATTGCCTCTCATTCCCTCATACATGGTCCGCCCTGCACCAAAGAGCAAATATATGATAAGGCTCCACCCCTGAACATATTTCAACTGCCATATTTGACATCAGGGACAGCGCCACCTAGTGGGAACAGGAAGTGTCATGTTTTACACTTTGGTGTACAGTATTGTTATGGTTGACATCTGCAGCCTCAAATTTCTCCAGGAAAGCCTTAAGGAGTTGGTCTTGGGTTACAGTGAAAACTGTGAGTTTTCGCGAAAGGGTGTGACCCCAGCAGCATGGCGAACTTTGATGTCTCGCCATGAAGAAACAAATTAGTATAACTCAATGAAATCCAGTCTGATGAGAACCAGACTTTACAGGGATGATGTCAGACCTGCCCTGAACAGATTGATGTGCCCATTGTCAGGAATACGTAGAGCGCCACCTAGTGGCAACAGGAAATGTCATGTCTTTCACTGTGTTGTACAGATTTTCATAGTTTCATCGTGGCCACCTGAAAAGCGGTGAATATTAACATCAGTCCCTCATGATGCTTCAGTGCGAAAATTGTGACGTTAAACTGAACGGCGCACCCTGGTGGCAACGCGGTTCACCATGAAAGATGAAGTGGCTTTTGAGGGGCTTGGAAAGTTTGAAAAGTCTCCAAATTTGGCGCACACCTCCAATGTGATGGGCGGTATCTTGTTATGTGATCATTTTCATTGAATAGCGCAAAATGGCTCCACAGCGCCCCCTACAATATTTCAAAACAACAGCCCCTGCTCTGTGTTTTATCTATGAGTCTGAAACCTGGTAAGCTTATGGAAGATATCAAGATGTACAAAAAAGTCTCTTGGAGCAATATCCCAAATCCAACAGGAAGTCAGCCATTTTAAAATTAATGTGTAATTTTGGCGACATTTTACCCCAGTTTTCAGGCACCGTTCTGTGACGAACTCCTCCGAGGGATTTCATCAGATTGATGCGATCTCCTGTGTGTGGAATCTAAAGACCTTTGTGATGTTAAATTGCGAAGCTTTTTACGTTCAGGAA
Source organism: Oreochromis niloticus (assembly GCF_001858045.2). NCBI lineage: Eukaryota > Metazoa > Chordata > Actinopteri > Cichliformes > Cichlidae > Oreochromis > Oreochromis niloticus. Next base: position 31,223,092 of record NC_031975.2, on the reverse strand, counting down.
AACGGGGTGGTCATGGCGGCACGTGGAGTTTCAATCACTCGCCAAAAAGCAGTAATCTGCTGTCACTCAAAAACACAATCTCCAATCTCTCCCAAAGGTCGCAAGCGTGATGAGACTCGACCACGGAAATGTTTGTTATGCCATTTGTCAGTAATGGTTATAGCGCCACCTAGTGGGATGACTATAATAATGGTTGAATGAGATGAAATTTTAGCTGGTGGTTAAATGCATGAATTCCATCAATGTGACATCAGATCAGAAGCGCTGGTTTTAGGTGTTGGGCGTGGCTCGACGCGATGGGGTGCGAGGGCCCTCATATCGCTGCTTGCAGCTTTAATAATAATTATTAGGGCCCGAGCACTGAGAGTGCGAAGGCCCTATTGTATCTGCTCTGTTTATTATTATTATTATTAGGGCCCGAGCACAAAAGTGCGAAGGCCCTATTGTATCTGCTCTGTTTCTTATTATTATTATTATTAGGGCCCGAGCACAAAAGTGCGAAGGCCCTATTGTATCTGCTCTGTTTCTTATTATTATTAGGGCCCGAGCACAAAAGTGCGAAGGCCCTATTGTATCTGCTCTGTTTCTTATTATTATTATTATTATTATTATTATTATTATTATTATTATTATTATTATTATTATTATTATTATTTCGGCAAATGAATCGGCCTTTTGAGGGCCTAAACATGCTCGAAAACTCATGAAATTTTGCACACGCGTCAGGTCTGGTGAAAATTTACGTATTTTAATGTCCGTAGACATGTCCAGGGAAAATTGGCTCAGTAGCGCCACCTAGAAAAATGAGAAACGCGAGCCCCCGAGATGGGTATGACCTACATGTATAAAACTCGGAACACATATCTAACGTTCGGAGACGCACATAAAAGTCTATTATGGCCATGTCCTAAACCCAACAGGAAGTCCGCCATTTGGAAGTGAAGGTGACATTTTGGCTCTAATTTTGCCATTTCCATGCCTCGAACTTTTGCGAACTCCTCATTGGAATTTCATCGTACAAGCTTCATATTTGGTCAGTCTCAACTACACACCTGGGCCATGTTAAATTGCGGAGCTTTTGAGTTTTCGGGTTACTGTGAGGCCGTGGCGCCACGGCGAATTTCGATGACTCGCCATGAAAATCTTATTGCCTCTCGTTCTGTCATACATTGTCCGACCTTGACCAAAGTGGACACATATGATAAGGCTCCACCCCTGAACATATTTCAACTGCCATATTTGACATCAGGGACAGCGCCACCTAGTGGGAACAGGAAATGTCATGTTTTACACTTTGGGGTACAGTATTGTAATGGGTGACATCTGCAGCCTCAAATTTCTCCAGGAAAGCCTTAAGGAGTTGGTCTTGGGTTACAGAGAAAACTGTGAGTTTTCGCTGAAGGGTGTGACCCCAGCAGCATGGCGAACATTGAGGTCTCGCCATGAAGAAACAAATTAGTGTAACTCAATGAAATCCAATCTGATCAGTACCAGATTTTACAGGGATGATGTCAGACCCGCCCTGAACAGATTGATATGCCCATTGTCAGGAATACGTAGAGCGCCACCTAGTGGCACCAGGAAATGTCATGTCTTTCATTTTGTTGTACTGATTTTCACAGGTTCATCGTGGCCACCTCAAAAGCGGTGAATATCACCATCAGTCCCTCTTGATGCTTCAGTGAGAAAATTGTGACTATAAACTGAACGGCGCACCCTGGTGGCAACGCAGTTCACCATGAAAGATGAAGTGGCTTTTGAGGGGCTTGAAAAGTTTAAAAAGTCTTGAAATTTGGCGCACACCTCTAATGTGATGAGGGATTTCTTTTTATATGTTCATTTTCCTTGAACAGCGCAAAATGGCTCCACAGCGCCCCCTACAAAATTTCAAAACAACAGCCCCTGCTCTGTGTTTTATGTATGAGTTTGAAACCTGGCAAGCTTATTGGAGATATCAAGATGTACAAAAAAGTCTCTTGGAGCAATATCCCAAATCCAACAGGAAGTCAGCCATTTTAAAATTAATGTGTAAATTTGGCGACATTTTCCCCTCTTTTCAGGCCTCATACTTTGACGAACTCCTCCAAGGGATTTCATTAGATTTACGCGATCTCCTGTGTGTGGAATCTAAAGACCTTTGTGATGTTAAATTGCGAAGCTTTTTACGTTCAGGGAAACGGGGTGGTCATGGCGGCAGGTGGAGTTTCAATCACTCGCCAAAAAGCAGTAACCTGCTGTCGCTCAAAAACACAATGTCCAATCTCTCCCAAAGGTCGCAGGCGTGATGAGACTCGAGCTCGGAAATGTTTGTTATGCCATTTGTCAGTAATGGTTAGAGCGCCACCTAGTGGGACGACTATAATAATGGTTGAATGAGATGAAATTTTAGCTGGTGGTTAAATGCATGAATTCCATCAATGTGACATCAGATCGGACGCACTGGTTTTAGGTGTTGGGCTTGGCTCGACGCGCCGGGGGTGCGAGGGCCCTCATATCGCTGCTTGCAGCTTTAATTATTATTATTATTATTATTATCATTATTATTATTATTATTTCGGCAAATGAATCGGCCTTTTGAGGGCCTAAACATGCTCGAAAACTCATGAAATTTTGCAGACGCGTCAGGTCTGGTGAAAATTTACGTATTTTAATGTCCGTAGACATGTCCAGGGAAAATTGGCTCAGTAGCGCCACCTAGAAAAATGAGAAACGCGAGCCCCCGAGATGGGTATGACCTACATGTATAAAACTCGGAACACATATCTAGCGTTCGGAGACGCACATAAAAGTCTATTATGGCCATGTCCTAAACCCAACAGGAAGTCCGCCATTTGGAAGTGAAGTTGACATTTTGGCTCTAATTTTGCCATTTCCATGCCTCGAACTTTTGCGAACTCCTCATTGGAATTTCATCGTACAAGCTTCATATTTGGTCAGTGTCAACTACACACCTGGGCCATGTTAAATTGCGGAGCTTTTGAGTTTTCGGGTTACTGTGAGGCCGTGGCGCCACGGCGAATTTCGATGACTCGCCATGAAAATCTTATTGCCTCTCGTTCTGTCATACATTGTCCGACCTTGACCAAAGTGGACACATATGATAAGGCTCCACCCCTGAACATATTTCAACTGCCATATTTGACACCAGGGACAGCGCCACCTAGTGGGAACAGGAAATGTCATGTTTTACACTTTGGGGTACAGTATTGTAATGGGTGACATCTGCAGCCTCAAATTTCTCCAGGAAAGCCTTAAGGAGTTGGTCTTGGGTTACAGAGAAAACTGTGAGTTTTCGCTGAAGGGTGTGACCCCAGCAGCATGGCGAACATTGAGGTCTCGCCATGAAGAAACAAATTAGTGTAACTCAATGAAATCCAATCTGATCAGTACCAGATTTTACAGGGATGATGTCAGACCCGCCCTGAACAGATTGATATGCCCATTGTCAGGAATACGTAGAGCGCCACCTAGTGGCACCAGGAAATGTCATGTCTTTCATTTTGTTGTACTGATTTTCACAGGTTCATCGTGGCCACCTCAAAAGCGGTGAATATCACCATCAGTCCCTCTTGATGCTTCAGTGAGAAAATTGTGACTATAAACTGAACGGCGCACCCTGGTGGCAGCGCAGTTCACCATGAAAGATGAAGTGGCTTTTGAGGGGCTTGAAAAGTTTAAAAAGTCTTGAAATTTGGCGCACACCTCTAATGTGATGAGGGATTTCTTTTTATATGTTCATTTTCCTTGAACAGCGCAAAATGGCTCCACAGCGCCCCCTACAAAATTTCAAAACAACAGCCCCTGCTCTGTGTTTTATGTATGAGTTTGAAACCTGGCAAGCTTATTGGAGATATCAAGATGTACAAAAAAGTCTCTTGGAGCAATATCCCAAATCCAACAGGAAGTCAGCCATTTTAAAATTAATGTGTAAATTTGGTGACATTTTCCCCTCTTTTCAGGCCTCATACTTTGACGAACTCCTCCAAGGGATTTCATTAGATTTACGCGATCTCCTGTGTGTGGAATCTAAAGACCTTTGTGATGTTAAATTGCGAAGCTTTTTACGTTCAGGGAAACGGGGTGGTCATGGCGGCACGTGGAGTTTCAATCACTCGCCAAAAAGCAGTAACCTGCTGTCGCTCAAAAACACAATGTCCAATCTCTCCCAAAGGTCGCAGGCGTGATGAGACTCGAGCTCGGAAATGTTTGTTATGCCATTTGTCAGTAATGGTTAGAGCGCCACCTAGTGGGACGACTATAATAATGGTTGAATGAGATGAAATTTTAGCTGGTGGTTAAATGCATGAATTCCATCAATGTGACATGAGATCGGAAGCGCTGGTTTTAGGTGTTGGGCTTGGCTCGACGCGCCGGGGGTGCGAGGGCCCTCATATCGCTGCTTGCAGCTTTAATTAGGGCCTGAGCACAAAAGTGCGAAGGCCCTATTGTATCTGCTCTGTTTCTTATTATTATTATTATTAGGGCCCGAGCACAAAAGTGCGAAGGCCCTATTGTATCTGCTCTGTTTCTTATTATTATTATTATTATTATTATTATTATTATTATTATTATTATTATTATTATTATTATTTCGGCAAATGAATCGGCCTTTTGAGGGCCTAAACATGCTCGAAAACTCATGAAATTTTGCACACGCGTCAGGTCTGGTGAAAATTTACGTATTTTAATGTCCGTAGACATGTCCAGGGAAAATTGGCTCAGTAGCGCCACCTAGAAAAATGAGAAACACGAGCCCCCGCGATGGGTATGACCTACATGTATAAAACTCGGAACACATATCTAACGTTCGGAGACGCACATAAAAGTCTATTATGGCCATGTCCTAAACCCAACAGGAAGTCCGCCATTTGGAAGTGAAGGTGACATTTTGGCTCTAATTTTGCCATTTCCATGCCTCGAACTTTTGCGAACTCCTCATTGGAATTTCATCGTACAAGCTTCATATTTGGTCAGTGTCAACTACACACCTGGGCCATGTTAAATTGCGGAGCTTTTGAGTTTTCGGGTTACTGTGAGGCCGTGGCGCCACGGCGAATTTCGATGACTCGCCATGAAAATCTTATGGCCTCTTGTTCTGTCATACATTGTCCGACCTTGACCAAAGTGGACACAAATGATAAGGCTCCACCCCTGAACATATTTCAACTGCCATATTTGACACCAGGAACAGCGCCACCTAGTGGGAACAGGAAATGTCATGTTTTACACTTTGGGGTACAGTATTGTAATGGGTGACATCTGCAGCCTCAAATTTCTCCAGGAAAGCCTTAAGGAGTTGGTCTTGGGTTACAGAGAAAACTGTGAGTTTTCGCTGAAGGGTGTGACCCCAGCAGCATGGCGAACATTGAGGTCTCGCCATGAAGAAACAAATTAGTGTAACTCAATGAAATCCAATCTGATCAGTACCAGATTTTACAGGGATGATGTCAGACCCGCCCTGAACAGATTGATATGCCCATTGTCAGGAATACGTAGAGCGCCACCTAGTGGCACCAGGAAATGTCATGTCTTTCATTTTGTTGTACTGATTTTCACAGGTTCATCGTGGCCACCTCAAAAGCGGTGAATATCACCATCAGTCCCTCTTGATGCTTCAGTGAGAAAATTGTGACTATAAACTGAACGGCGCACCCTGGTGGCAACGCAGTTCACCATGAAAGATGAAGTGGCTTTTGAGGGGCTTGAAAAGTTTAAAAAGTCTTGAAATTTGGCGCACACCTCTAATGTGATGAGGGATTTCTTTTTATATGTTCATTTTCCTTGAACAGCGCAAAATGGCTCCACAGCGCCCCCTACAAAATTTCAAAACAACAGCCCCTGCTCTGTGTTTTATGTATGAGTTTGAAACCTGGCAAGCTTATTGGAGATATCAAGATGTACAAAAAAGTCTCTTGGAGCAATATCCCAAATCCAACAGGAAGTCAGCCATTTTAAAATTAATGTGTAAATTTGGCGACATTTTCCCCTCTTTTCAGGCCTCATACTTTGACGAACTCCTCCAAGGGATTTCATTAGATTTACGCGATCTCCTGTGTGTGGAATCTAAAGACCTTTGTGATGTTAAATTGCGAAGCTTTTTACGTTCAGGGAAACGGGGTGGTCATGGCGGCACGTGGAGTTTCAATCACTCGCCAAAAAGCAGTAACCTGCTGTCGCTCAAAAACACAATGTCCAATCTCTCCCAAAGGTCGCAGGCGTGATGAGACTCGAGCTCGGAAATGTTTGTTATGCCATTTGTCAGTAATGGTTAGAGCGCCACCTAGTGGGACGACTATAATAATGGTTGAATGAGATGAAATTTTAGCTGGTGGTTAAATGCATGAATTCCATCAATGTGACATCAGATCGGAAGCGCTGGTTTTAGGTGTTGGGCTTGGCTCGACGCGCCGGGGGTGCGAGGGCCCTCATATCGCTGCTTGCAGCTTTAATTATTATTATTATTATTATTTCGGCAAATGAATCGGCCTTTTGAGGGCCTAAACATGCTCGAAAACTCATGAAATTTTGCACACGCGTCAGGTCTGGTGAAAATTTACGTATTTTAATGTCCGTAGACATGTCCAGGGAAAATTGGCTCAGTAGCGCCACCTAGAAAAATGAGAAACGCGAGCCCCCGAGATGGGTATGACCTACATGTATAAAACTCGGAACACATATCTAACGTTTGGAGACGCACATAAAAGTCTATTATGGCCATGTCCTAAACCCAACAGGAAGTCCGCCATTTGGAAGTGAAGGTGACATTTTGGCTCTAATTTTGCCATTTCCATGCCTCGAACTTTTGCGAACTCCTCATTGGAATTTCATCGTACAAGCTTCATATTTGGTCAGTGTCAACTACACACCTGGGCCATGTTAAATTGCGGAGCTTTTGAGTTTTCGGGTTACTGTGAGGCCGTGGCGCCACGGCGAATTTCGATGACTCGCCATGAAAATCTTATTGCCTCTCGTTCTGTCATACATTGTCCGACCTTGACCAAAGTGGACACATATGATAAGGCTCCACCCCTGAACATATTTCAACTGCCATATTTGACACCAGGGACAGCGCCACCTAGTGGGAACAGGAAATGTCATGTTTTACACTTTGGGGTACAGTATTGTAATGGGTGACATCTGCAGCCTCAAATTTCTCCAGGAAAGCCTTAAGGAGTTGGTCTTGGGTTACAGAGAAAACTGTGAGTTTTCGCTGAAGGGTGTGACCCCAGCAGCATGGCGAACATTGAGGTCTCGCCATGAAGAAACAAATTAGTGTAACTCAATGAAATCCAATCTGATCAGTACCAGATTTTACAGGGATGATGTCAGACCCGCCCTGAACAGATTGATATGCCCATTGTCAGGAATACGTAGAGCGCCACCTAGTGGCACCAGGAAATGTCATGTCTTTCATTTTGTTGTACTGATTTTCACAGGTTCATCGTGGCCACCTCAAAAGCGGTGAATATCACCATCAGTCCCTCTTGATGCTTCAGTGAGAAAATTGTGACTATAAACTGAACGGCGCACCCTGGTGGCAGCGCAGTTCACCATGAAAGATGAAGTGGCTTTTGAGGGGCTTGAAAAGTTTAAAAAGTCTTGAAATTTGGCGCACACCTCTAATGTGATGAGGGATTTCTTTTTATATGTTCATTTTCCTTGAAGAGCGCAAAATGGCTCCACAGCGCCCCCTACAAAATTTCAAAACAACAGCCCCTGCTCTGTGTTTTATGTATGAGTTTGAAACCTGGCAAGCTTATTGGAGATATCAAGATGTACAAAAAAGTCTCTTGGAGCAATATCCCAAATCCAACAGGAAGTCAGCCATTTTAAAATTAATGTGTAAATTTGGCGACATTTTCCCCTCTTTTCAGGCCTCATACTTTGACGAACTCCTCCAAGGGATTTCATTAGATTTACGCGATCTCCTGTGTGTGGAATCTAAAGACCTTTGTGATGTTAAATTGCGAAGCGTTTTACGTTCAGGGAAACGGGGTGGTCATGGCGGCACGTGGAGTTTCAATCACTCGCCAAAAAGCAGTAACCTGCTGTCGCTCAAAAACACAATGTCCAATCTCTCCCAAAGGTCGCAGGCGTGATGAGACTCGAGCTCGGAAATGTTTGTTATGCCATTTGTCAGTAATGGTTAGAGCGCCACCTAGTGGGACGACTATAATAATGGTTGAATGAGATGACATTTTAGCTGGTGGTTAAATGCATGAATTCCATCAATGTGACATCAGATCGGAAGCGCTGGTTTTAGGTGTTGGGCTTGGCTCGACGCGCCGGGGGTGCGAGGGCCCTCATATCGCTGCTTGCAGCTTTAATTATTATTATTATTATTATTTTTCATTGAAATGAATTGCCTTTTTGAGGGCTTTAACATGCTCAAAAACTCATGAAATTTTGCACACATGCCAGGTCTGGTGAAAAACTTTGTATTTTAATGGTTTTACATATGAGCACTGGGAAATGGCTCTGTAGCGCCACCTATGCCTTGTTAAATGCAGCCCTACAAACACATTGTTTGAGCTACATGTATGAAAATTGGCACACATGTGTATCATGCCAAGATGAACAAAAAAGTCAGTGGGACCATTGACGCAATCCCAACAGGAAGTCTGCCATTTAGAAGTGAAGGTGACATTTTGGCTCTAATTTTGCCCTTTCCATGCCTCGAACTTTTTCAAACTCCTCTTTGGGATTTGGTCGTATAAGCTTCATCTTTGGTCAGTGTCAACTACACACCTGGGTCATGTTAAATTGCGGAGCTTTTGAGTTTTCGCGATACGGTGAAGCGGCAGCGCCACGGCGAATTTCGATGACTCGCCATGAAAATCTTATTGCCTCTCATTCTGTCATACATTGTCCGACCTGGACCAAAGAGCACACATATGATAAGGCTCCACCCCTGAACATATTTCAACTGCCATATTTGACACCAGAGAGAGCACCACCTAGTGGGAACAGGAAATGTCGTGTTTTACACTTTGGAGTACAGTATAGTGATAAGTGACATCTGCAGCCTCAAATTTCTCCAGGAAAGCCTAAAGGAGTTGGTCTTGGGTTACAGTGAAAAGTGTGAGTTTTCGTGGAAGGGTGTGACCCCAGCAGCATGGCGAACATTGATGTCTCGCCATGAAGAAACAAATTAGTATAACTCAATGAAATCCAATCTGATCAGTACCAGACTTTACAGGCATGATGTCAGACCCGCCCTGAACAGATTGATGTGCCCATTGTCAGGAATACGTAGAGCGCCACCTAGTCGCAACAGGAAATGTCATGTCTTATATTTTGTCGCACTGATTTTCACAGGTTCATCGTGGCCACTTCAAAAGTGGTGAATATCACCATCAGTCGCTCATGATGCTTCAGTGTGAAAATTGTGACTTTAAACTGAACGGCGCACCCTGGTGGCAACGCTGTTCACCATGACAATTGAAGTGGCTTTTGAGAGGCTTGGAAAGTTTGAAAAGTCTTCAAATTTGGTGCACACCTCCAATGTGATGAGTGCTTTCTTGTTATTTTACCATTTTCATTGATTAGCCCAAAATGGCTCCACAGCGCCCCCTACAAAATTTCAAAACAACAGCCCCTGCTCTGTGTTTTATCTATGAGTCTGAAACCTGGTAAGCTTATGGAAGATATCAAGGTGTACAAAAAAGTCTCTTGGAGCAATATCCCAAATCCAACAGGAAGTCAGCCATTTTGAAATTAATGTGTAATTTAGGGGACAATTTCCCCTCTTTTCAGCACCGTTCTTTGACGAACTCCTCCAAGGGATTTCATCATATTGACCCAATCTCCAGTGTGTGGAATCTAAAGACCTTTGTGATGTTAAATTGCGAAGCTTTTTACGTTCAGGGAAACGGGGTGGTCATGGCGGCACGTGGAGTTTCAATCACTCGCCAAAAAGCAGTAATCTGCTATCACTCAAAAATACAATGTCCAATCTCTCCCAAAGGTCGCTGTTATGATGAGACTCGAGCTCAGAAATGTTTGTTATGCCATTTGTCAGTAATGGTTAGAGCGCCACCTAGTGGGATGACTATAATTGTTGAATTCGATGAAATTTTTGCTGGTGGTTAAATGCATGAATTCCATCAATGTGACATCAGATCGGAAGCGCTGGTTTTAGGTGTTGGGCGTGGCTCGACGCGCCGGGGGTGCGAGGGCCCTCATAACGCTGCTTCCAGCTTTAATTTTTACTTTAATTGCTTTGGAAAACACAATATAACATGATTAAGGTTATGGTTAGGGCTGGAATACACGGCTGGAATGTGTATTACCGCCGGGAGCATCAGTCTATTGGATTCCATCCACAGCCTGGTGGGTATCATAGGGATGTTGAAGGTTACCTTTCGCGTTCCTGAGGGACGCCTCGGGATCTGACAAATCGTCGGTATGTTAAGCGTTGGGAAAGAGAATGCTCTGGCATTGAAGGACATATCCTGGTCAAAAATGACTCCAAGGTTCCTCACAGTGTTACTGGAGGCCAAGATAATGCCATCCAGAGTAAGAATTTGGTTAAGATAAGTCTTTAATGATCCCACGACGGAGAAAAGTCTTATCTTAGATACCATATTTCTATGATTTTCAGGGCCGCGTAAAATAAACTCAGTTTGATCTGAATTTAGAAGCAGAGAATTAGAGGTCATCCAGGTCTTTATGTCTTTAAGACATTCCTGACAGCGGGATCACAACAGCTGATGAGTCATTCCTGTTACTCCCCCTGTTGAAAACAGTTACAAAAGAAAAAAAATGGAAGTTGAATTTGACGTACATTCATCACCTGGATGCCTCGGCTCGACTTCTCAGCTAAAGAAAGTTTGAAGTGAAATGAACTGAACACGCTCAGTGTGAATGTTCTCAGGAGTAAGAACATTAAAAACATTCCTGGGAGTGGCTCGAAGGCAGAGTCAATCTAACGCTGAGTCTGACTGCTCTCTGAACCTCTGCCAACATCTGGAGAACATCAAGAGATAATGTGGCCATTTCAGTCACATTTTCTGGGTTAAGACAATTTAAAATTATATGAATAATAACTGAGCGAACATCCAAACTTCCCCTGCTCCTAACTCAACCTTCTCCCTTGACTTAGGAGCCTTTTTATACTTCAGTCATTCATAAGTCAGAGAGAAGTGGCTTCATAAACACAACATATTGTTTCAAAGAGCCAGTGTCTAAAGAAAAAAGTAAAGGCTTTCAGAAAGCTGGAGAACTATTGCTCAAGTGCACTTCAAAAGATTACAAGAAGGTGTGGCTGCTTGGAAGTAAAGTATACAGAAATGAGGGGTGGCTCTGACCTTTGCACAGTACTGTGAGTATATATTTCTAAAAGCAATGCACACATTTACACGTGTGGTGTAGTCACAGCAATAACTTCTATAATACTTTGCAGGACAGGATCAGGAGCTCATCTTATATTCCTTTAGCTGCAGCTTACTGCCATGATGTTTTTAACAATAAACGCATGAACTTTTTCTAAGCAGATGATTCACTCCTTCATTAATTAATCTCAGGTTATACGGTATTAAATCTATTATAGCACCAAATAGAGACCCTACATTAATAAAAAGGAAACAGAAAAGTACCAGAAAAGCTGGTACTTCAGCTTACATCACTACCACAGACCGTATAAAACAGACCCAAGCTTGTACATCCTAATTGCTTACAGGCCCACGTGAGAACAAATTTAAATGCAGTTTGACCCACTTCAGCCACCAAAAAACACCCCAATCAGAAAACAGCTTACTGTAGATACTCAGACCAGCAGGAGCTTACAAAGACAAAATATTCATATTGAGCAGAGTTCAGTTTACTGAGTCAGCTTCCACAACTGTTCCAGTTTCTCCTGTGGCCCCTTTTGAAAATTAATTGCCCATCCCTTTATAAAAGACGGGCCTGCTGTGACATTACACACTGATTTCATTTCATTCTCATTTTTGTGAACTTTTGCGTACAATTATTGAAATAAAGTTTAAAGGAGAAAACAGTAAAAACTAAAATAAACTGTAGTAGTAGCTTTCAGATAAATGCACTGACGTAAAAAGAAATGTTTTTCTGCTTTTGTGTTGCAGATGGCAGCGATTTCAGAGGAACAGTGGAAAATAGCTCTGACTGAAATCCTTGCAAAGCTGGATGACAAAGAGTACGATAAGATGTGGGAGTTTGTTTCGAAAATCCCAAAACAGAAGAAGACGAAGAAGTTAAAAAGAGAGATGCCCCAAAAAATCATTAAGCAATATGGAGTGGATGGATCTATCCAGAAAATCAAGAACGCAATGAATAAGATACCAAGGAAAGACGCTGGAGTCTGGAACCTGCTGCGCCCCTTTGTGGACCAACTGAAGAGCAAAGCAGAAGCTGAGAAAAAAGGTGAGTTCACACCATCCCATATAGCAAAACTGGTATGGTCCAGCTCTGGTCCACACAATGTGCTGACACATGGCCCACATACCGCAAAGAATGACAGCCCTTTGGTGGCCCAGATCTGGTTTGCCAGAGGTGGTCCACACACGGGCCAGCACAAGGCCAGTTGCAGACACACTGGTCATCCTTTGCTGGCCCATGTGTGGATTACCTCTGGCAAACCTGGTCTGGGCCACCAAAGGGCCGTCATTCTTTGCGGTATGTGGGCCATGTGTAAGTTGTTATTGTTGTCTCATGTCTCAAGTCTGTCTCATGTTGTCTTATTAATGTGCTAACGCTAGCCAACATTGTTTTAAAATGAGAACGCGCTAACTCGGAACTGACACGACTCCCAAGTTCTGACATCCGAGTCTTGAGGTATCTGAAATGCAGCATCAAACCCTGGTGGGGTTTACTGCTGCTGTCACCTTGCAGGTGGTCAATAGAGTTATGGATACTCCCTGTAATCATGTTAGATGTTAGCATCCCATGAGCCACACGAATCACCTGGGAGGGATGTCAGGATGGATTTCAGGTGGACTTCAGAAACATCTTCAAGCTTCTAAAATAGAAGAGCAGCTGCCGTCAGCTCAGGTGCATCACCTGGATCACTGAGACCCCACGCAGACAAAGATCAGTTATACTCCTAAAGCTACTTTGATAGTGGTGACTGTCTGTGACCATCCGTGGAACAATGCATTTTATTCCAAAATAAATACAAAAATTGCACATCATGTAAACCCGTCAGATTTATAGTAATAATAATGACGATAATCTAATAATCTGTGTTGAACTCTGAAACATTTCTTTTAGGAACGAAGAGGAAAGTTAGTGAAACTGATTCAAAGGCAGAGGATATGAAATCTGAAGCTGGTGAGTGAACATACTAAAAGCGTGAAACTGGGTCTGCTTTAGTGTTAGACACAACCTGCTGAACTGCATCTTGCTGGGATGGTAGACTTGCAAATAATGGCTGAACTGTGCTTGATATTTACCTGTTTGAAGGCGGGGTTATGATGAGATGTGTGTGTTACAGGTAAGAGCAGTGCTGCAAGTGATTCTTTAGATGTAGAGCAAGAGGCTGAAGGCAAAAATGATGGAAAGTTGACAGCGAAAGGTCAGCTCTGTGAAACATGTTAACACTTCCTCCAGTAACAAGAGAGCAGTGTGAAAACTCACCGTTTTATTTCTTCTTTATAGACGAACCGGGGAAATTGCCTCAAAAGGTAGCAGTTATTAAATATGTCAGTTAGGTTAATGAAATATTTCACATCAAAACGTTAAGTTTTTTCCACACTTCCATCATGACAAACTGAGCATTTACACACAGTTTCTCTTCCAGGACAGGAAAAGCCAGCCATGGGTGAGCTGATTTCTCTTAATTTCCTTTAAGTAAAACAACAGGAAATATTTTTCCTTAGACCTGATCACTAGATCAGGAATGAAAAATAAACTCCTTTATTTTGGTGTATTTCCTGTTCACTGTTACCTGAATCCTGTTTAAACATTGCAACTTTTAGTAGGACTCTGTCATAGCAAGGCAGTGGTGGAAATAAAACCATGCAACATCCATGTATTTACAAAGGTAACAACCAGGTAACAGTGTAGTGATTTTTAGCTGACTAATGTTAGAATGAATTCTGTTTGATGGGACAACAGAGCTGTTAATGTGTGAACAAATATAAAGATCAGTAATAGAGTAATATTTTGGTCAAAACCTGCTAGGCCACTATCAGGGCTATTACTTTTTTCTCTCCATCTGTGTTCAGAGAATATCCATTGGCGAACTAAAGGCCAGTGGTAACCCTGGAAAGAAAGCAATTGGTGGCAAAATCGTGCAGAAATCTGGTCTGCGTACATATCAAACCAAAAACAAGGAGAAAAAGTTTTCTTTAACCTGGGGGTGGCCGATGAAACAGGCAGCATTAAAGTGATGGTGTATGGAAGAGAGCGCTATCAGGACATCCAGGAGAAGAGCTGCTACCTGTTCAGAGAGGTCATCATGGAGGGAAATGACATTAAAGTGACCAAATTAAGCATCGTATCGAAGACATCACAGATTGATGTTCCTGAGAATCTGGAGATGGAAGCTCGGATGCTCGTTGATTCCCAGACTCCAGTTTGCTCCATCGAACAGGCCCACAGATCAGCGGAGAAGACATTAGTGAGTGTTGAAGGAAAAGTAACAGAGGTAAGTGTGAACAGATATTCTGCAGAACATTTGGGCGGCCATTTCCTCACAAGCTCAGAGGGGTGTACTATAAAGCCAGATTAATGTGTTAGTGAGGTCAGCTGAGCCTGAAGTCTGAGTTTTCAGTGTCACAACAGTGGTTGTATTTTTACCGGGATAAAGCACTATCGCTAAATTATGCTCAACACATCACCTGGTCTGGAGCAGCTGATGTTCAGAGTGTCGGTTTACAGTAACTGGAAGCTCCGTGTTTTCTTTGCAGTATGTTTAATGTGTGATGAAGTTACGGCAGCAGATTGCATGTATTCATATTCACATGGTGATGCATTAAATGTATAAATGTTTATTTTGTTCACTGCTGCTGGGACACTTAGAAACTGACCAGTTACAGTTTTATATTTATTACCTAGAATTCCTGTTTAAACAAGAAAATTCCTCCCAGTCTGATCTGGTAACAGCCTGAAGAGATTCCCAAGTCTCATTTGACTTTAAACTGTGTGTAGTTTCAAGTCTTGGAGCTCTACTGTACAGCTGTCACATTATAAACAGCAGCACTGAGTGGTGATATAAAAACATTAATACATATGTGCCTCTTCTACTCTTCTGTGTGATTGTGATGATCGAATCACCTGAATGATGATTTTCTGAAGCATTACTTTTGTCTGATTTGTGGCAACAGTTTATTGTAAAGCAAAGACGCTACAATACTACAGAGAAAACCTCAACAATCAGGTGACCTCCTCAGAGTAAACACCTGCTCAGTGTGACAGTAAAAACTCCCTTTTAACAGGAAGAAACCTCTGTGACTCAGGGAGGGGCGGCCATCTATTGTAACCGGCTGGGGGTGAGGGGAGGAAGTACGTGGTGTTTGATCCATTTTGCGCAGAAGAGTCACATGAGGTATTAATCACCTGTGTTTACCTATTATGCACGGAGCTCGAGGCAGAGAGGCAGAGTTAACAGTTGTGATACCCGTTATCACAGACTGGTTTTTCTGGCTTTATTGCAAACAAAAAGAAAGCCTGACTGTAGTCATGTTTAGTGTTTAGACTTATTATTAGAGTCCAGAAGTTTGGATTGTTGAAATATGATGAGCTTTAAATTCCTTTTAAACTTGAACCGAGTGAAGAGAAGACCTGTCGATATCTCCAGCTCAGCTTAAACTACAGCGGGCTGATGAGCTGTGTGGATCTTCTGAAAGATCGACTCACCTTCACAGCAGGACCTCTGTACAGTCACTTGTCCAACTATAAGTTCAGCTGCTGTTAACTGATTAGTTAGAGCTTCAACCTTTCATCTAAATATGTTCACTTCCATCTCTAACAAACAAACAACACAAAAACCAAACAGTTAAAGTCCATCTTTCAGATTCAGTCTGTGATCACCGGTTATGGGATTTGAGTCTCTGTATCCTGAGTTGTTCTCATGTTGTTGCTTTGTTCAGATCGGCTCCGTTGAAAACATCAAACTGAAGAAAGGACGAGGAAAGAAAGACAAACAAGATTTTAAACTTGAAGACGACACCGGTTCAATCAGGATCACCTTGTGGGGTGAAGACATCAAGCATCTCAGAGAAGTATCATGTGGAGACGTTGCCAGGGTGACCAACGTAAAGACCAGTCGCTTCCAGGATTCAGTATCGCTGAACTCAACAGATTCCACCAAAATTTCAAAGGTAGCTGCTGATTTTAATCCAGGTAGTGTGTGACACACAGACTGCAGTAACACGGGTATCTTTGATGACTCTCTCAGCTCTGTACAACTCTGTTTAACCCCCCACACTCTTATTCTGAAAGTTTATTTTCCACTAACCAGCAGGATTAGAGACTCACTGAGGGCAGCCAGTCATATTTTGCTGTCATTTACTTAAAAGCAACACTCAGAAAGAATCTGGTCCTGGTCTTAATGGCAGTGTGGAGTTCTTCTGAACCAGTTATCGATGCCTCGTGAGCGCTCTGTGGTTCTGTATGTCGGGCTACCTGTCGACCCGTTTAGCCTGTTAGCTGTTTATGAGATTCTCAGCCTGTCCTGATGTTTGTGTGCAGGTTCAGAGTGCTGCAGTCCAGAGCGTCACCATCAAGATTATCGGGATCATAAAAGCCAGCGGGACGCAGACTGAGCTGGAGGCGGAGCTCGGCCATAACAACGAGATGCAACCGTTTGTGGTGGCTTCATACCTGCTGGCAGGAGCGTTGGGTGTCAGCCTGGGGGGCAGCTTTGAGGACAGGCTGCTGGATAAAATGCCGTTCTCAGCAGATGTAGAAATCAAAGGAAACCAGATCATCAAAATTAAATCCATCAGATAGAAGTAAAGATGGCGTCCACTCTTCAGGCTGGGCTGTAGCCACATGATTCATCTATTTTTACTAAAGTTGTTTTTTTTAAACTGAACATTTTTAATATGATTCCTTAAATCTGTCATTTAACGTAGAGGACATTTCTGTTATATGATGTCAGTTATTCTCTCCTTCTGTGTTTCTTGCAAATGAGTTTTTTCTGTTTTTATTCTGATTTGAGCAGAATATTCATAATCATCATCAGTCCTGGAAGCTCAGGGATTCCCGTGACTACA